>NC_029790.2:47442201-47455759 GCF_000816755.2 Arachis ipaensis | reverse complement strand
AAGAACTCTAAGGATGCCAGGTTGGCTTATCCAAGCCTAATCTTTATGCTCTGCAAAGATGCTGGAGTAAAGATGGGAATAACAGAGTATATCTCAGTGGAGCAACCAATCACTAAAATCACAATGGAAAAGAAACAAATGCAGGATGACCCCATAAAGAGGAGGGCGCAAGAATTCCTATCATAACTCCCTCAATTTAAATACTAGGAGCATCTTGAGGCATCTGTCACTAAGTTGCAAGAAACCATGGACCAAATGAAGGAAGAACAGCAAAATCAAAACAGCATGCTTTGTAAACTGCTCAGAGAACAAGAAGTGCAAGGGCGTGAATTAAGAGAACTAAAGCGTCAGAAACTATCTCTTGAAGGGCCAAGCACTCCACAGACTAAAGAGGCATCCGCTTCCCAAAGTCAAGGTTGTTGAGTTCTGATCTTAACCTTAACCCTGTGATAATTTTTTTTTATTATTTGAATTTTACCTTAGGAGTCATATAGTAGTAATTAGTATCTATATTTTGATTTTATCTCCAATTAAGCTATAATTTATTTTTCTCATCATCATTAAACATGAATAAAATAGAAGATTTTTTTTAGGAAAAGGAGGCAATATTTCTTGAGTTTTTAATACAAGAAATTCTAATTAATTACATATGGTGGCAATGCTTTCTGCCTTCTGAATGAATGCTTGAATAGTGCATATGTCTTTGGAATTTGATGTTCTTGAATGTTAAATATGTTGGCTCTTGAAAGAATGATAAACATGAGACATGTTATTGGTAATCTGAAAAATCATAAAATGATTCTTGAAGCAAGAAAAAGCAGTGAATACGAAGCTTGCAAAAAAAAAAAAAAAGAGAAGCAAACAGAAAAAGCCAATAACCCTTAAAACCAAAAGGCAAGGGTAATAAAAAGGATCTAAGGCTTTGAGCATCAGTGGATAGGAGGGCCTAAGGAAATCAAATCCTAGTCTAAGCGGCTAAACCAAGCTGTCCCTAACCATGTGCTTGTGGCGTGAAGGTGTCAAGTGAAAACTTGAGACTGAGCGGTTAAAGTCAAGGTCCAAAGCAAAGAGAAGAGTGTGCTTAAGAACCCTGGACACCTCTAATTGGGGGCTTTAGCAAAGCTGAGTCACAATCTGAAAAGGTTCACCCAATTATGTGTCTGTGTTCAAGTGCTTAGGGCCACGGCCAAGACTCATAAAAGTAGCTGTGTTCAAGAATCAACATACTGAACTAGGAGAATCAATAACACTATCTGAATTTTAAGTTCCTATAGATGCCAATCATTCTGAGCTTCAATGGATAAAGTGAGATGCCAAAACTGTTCAGAAGCAAAAAGCTACTAGCCCCGCTCATTTAATTAGAATCTGAGCTTCACTCAAAAACTCTAAGATATTATTGTTTCTTGACTCATTTGTATTCTATTTTATTTATCTAGTTGCTTGAGGACAAGCAACAGTTTAAGTTTGGTGTTGTGATGAGCGGATATTTTATACGCTTTTTGGGGTTAATTTCATATAGTTTTTAGTATATTTTAGTTATTTTTTAGTTTATTTTCATTAGTTTCTAGGAAAAATTCATATTTCTGGACTTTACTATGAGTTTGTGTGTTTTTCTGTAATTTCAGGTATTTTTGGGCTAAAATTGAGGGAGCTGAGCAAAAATCTGATTCAGGCTGAAAAAGGACTGCTGATGTTGTTGGATCCTGACCTCTCTACACTCGGAATGGAATTTCTGGAGCTACAGAATTCCAATTGACGCGCTTCCAATTGCGTTAGAAAGTAGACATCCAGGGCTTTCCAGAAATATATAATAATCCATACTTTGCTCAAGGATAGATGACGTAAACTGGCATTCAACACCAGTTCTATGTTGTAGTCTGGCGTCCAGCGGCAGAAACACGTTACAAGTTGGAGTTCAACGCCAGAAATAGGTTACAGCCTGGCATTGAACGCCCAAAACAGTCCAGGCACGTGAGAAGCTTTAGTCTCATCCCTAGCACACACCAAGTGGGCCCCAGAAGTGGATTTCTGCACTATCTATCATAGTTTACTCATTTTCTGTAAACCTAGGTTACTAGTTTAGTATTTAAACAACTTTTAGAGATTTATTTTGTATCTCATGATATTTTAGATCTGAACTTTGTACTCTTTGACAGCATGAGTTTCTAAACTCCATTGTTGGGGGTGAGGAGCTCTGCTGTGTCTCGATGAATTAATGCAAGTATTTCTGTTTTCCATTCAAACATGCGTGTTCCTATCTAAGATATCCATTCGCACTTCAACATGAATGTGATGAACGTGACAATCATCATCATTCCCCCACGAACGCGTGCCTGACAACCACTTCCGCTCCACCGTAGAATGAATGAATATCTCTTGGATCTCTTAATCAGAATCTTCGTGGTATAAGCTAGATTGATGGTAGCATTCAAGAGAATCCGAAAAGTCTAAACCTTGTATGTGGTATTCCGAGTAGGATTCAGGGATTGAATGACTGTGACGAGCTTCAAACTCGCAAGTGCTGGGCATAGTGACAGACGCAAAAGGATAGTAAATTCTATTCCAGTACGATTGAGAACCTACAGATGATTAGCCGTGCGGTGACAGTGCACCTGGACCCTTTTCACTGGAAGGATGGATGGTAGCCATTGACAACGGTGATCCACCAACACACAGCTTGCCATAGGAGGACTTGCGTGCGTGAATCAGAAAACAGAGGAAAGCAGAATTTCAGAAGACAAAGCATCTCCAAAACTCCAACATATTCTCCATCATTGCACAATAAGTATTTATATTTATGCCTCTCTCACTTTTTACAATTGAACTTGAAAAACACTGTTGTTGGCATCCTGACTAAGAATACTAAGATAACCATAGCTTGCTTCAAACCAACAATCTCCGTGGGATTCGACCCTTACTCACGTAAGGTATTACTTGGACGACCCAGTGCACTTGCTGGTTAGTTGTGCGAAGTTGTTAGAGAGTAATGTGAACATTGACATTACAATTTCGTGCACCAACTGGCGTGCCACGCCATCGAGCCCAAGTGGCACACCTATTGTTTATAATGGAGTTGGTGTGCCACGCCCAGCCTGGCGTGCGACGCCCCCTTGTGGTCTTCAAAAGTGCTCTCTGGAAAGTATAGTTGGCGTGCCACGCCCACAGTAAAGCTCATTGTCGCATCTCTGGAATTTATAGTTGGTGTGCCACGCCCATTGAAAGCTTCATGGACCCTTCTCTGGTCTTGACAACTGGCGTGCCACGCCCTGTAGCTGGCGTGCCATGCCATACAAACTCTTTCTCTTTGCTTTTTGGACTTATCAACTGGTGTGCCACGCCCCTTGGCTAGCGTGCCACGCCCATACAATTTGGTCGCATTTGTACCAAGTGGCACGCCCAGCTCACATGCCCAGCTTCTCTTTCTTGCTTCCTTCTTCTTTTATTGTTCTTTTCACCTGAAATTCAATAAAAACTCATTTGAAAGCAATGTACCATAATATTCACCATTTAACTCATGAAATTGCATCGATTGAATGAGATTATACTCTTTTTATGGTCCTTTTAGATAGGAGAAAGAGGTAGATGATGCAAGTCATCAGCTGTCCAAGATGTCCTTGGACCATTCTGCAGGTGGATTACTCCACTTGAAGAAAATGCCTAAAGAGGCACAGGAACTCATTGAAATAGTTGCAAACAACCAATTCATGTACACTTCTGAAAGAAACCCCGTGAACAATGGGGTAGCTTAGAAGAAAAGATTTCTAGAAGTTGATACTTTGAATGCCATATTGGCTCAGAATAAGATCATGACCCAACAGGTCAACATGATCTCTCAGCATTTGACTGGAATGCAAGCTGTCACTGGCAGCACTCAAGACACTTTGGTAAAGGCCAAAAGTAGGTTTGGAATTTCTCAAGATAGAATATCTCCATTGTAAGTATAGTTCAAACCCAACAATTGACCAACATCAAATTTTAATTCAAAGATGTCACAATCAATACAAAATAGCCGAGAGTTTTAAGTCCCGGGTTGTCTTCCCTAAGAGTTGCAATGAAATGCTCAATTATTAGCTATGAAGAATGGGTGTTTTGGGATAGCAACAAGCAGGAAATGTAAATAGCAAGAAAGTAAATAAACATGCAAGAAATTAAATGAAATCAATTAAAGTAATAAAAAGGGAATTCAAATACTAAAAAGATCCTTTGGCAAGGATTGAGATTCAAGACTTCCTATCTTAGCCATTGACCACAAGCATGGTAATTGTGAAGAATTAATCCCTATTAGTTAACCCTAACAACGAGGATAAATAAAAAGGGCATAATTGATCTCAATCCACAAGTCCTAGCTAACTTACTAATTACCTTAGTAAGAAGATAGCGTTAGTGGAAATCAAACCAACTAACAATCCAAATCACAATTAGTCTCGGACATCAATGACTCAAGGTCATCTAAGTCCTCAACCACAAGCCAAGAGTGCTAAAATATACTATAAAACCCAACCAAGTATTTTATCAAACACTTGAAAGGCATAAAAGAAAAGCATGGTAAAATAACAAGAAATAATAAAACATACAACTACCAATTGTAAGAAAATAATAATAACAACTAAATTAAATAATATGAAACATAAACATGAATTGGATTAATTAAAATTAAAAGTAACAAAGTATCATAAACATAAAGGAAAAAATAAAGGAAATAACAAGTAGAATTAAGGGTTAATAGTGCCAGAACAATAAATGGCAAGGAAAATTTAAATGAAAATTAAAATTAAACCTAAATCTAGGAGAGATCTAACCTAATCTATCCTAATTCTAGAGAGAAGAGAGAGCTTCTCTCTCTAGAATATAACCTAAAGCATGTTTCTAAACTAGCCCAAATTGCTCCTCCCTTGTTCCTTCTTGATTTTGGCCTCAAATAGTTCAGAAATGAGTTGGATCTAAGCTTGGAAGGGCTCAGAAACCACCCCCAGCGTTTTCTTTTAAGTGAGTCACGTGCGCTGATTTGTGCATATGCACAGATGTGTGTGTACGCACACTTGCCAAATTTTTCTTTTGTGCATATGCACAGGATGTTGTGCATACGCATACATGGCTGTGTGCTCCTCCTTTGATTTCTTCATGTTTTCTCCCTATTGCATGCTTTTCCTCCACTCTCATCAAGCCATTCCAACCTATTATACCTGAAATTACTCATCAAAAACATCAAGGCATTGAGTGGAATCAAAGTGGAATAAAATTGGTTAAATTAAGCACAAAATAGCATGTTTTCATAATTAAGCTCAATTTAGGGAGAGAACACAAAAGTATACTATTTGAATGAATAAATGTGGGTTTATATGATGAAATCCATTCAAACCAATCCAAAATTTATCGTTAAATATGGATTCATCACACCTCCTACGAGGGAGATGTGAGGATTGGATTCTTGCTAGTAAAGAAATTCACAAATAAATTCCCGTTGTAAGTATAGTTTCTAAACCAACAGAGAATCCTTTCGTACAAAAGTTTGGTTGTCACAAGTAACAAAACCCAATAAAATTTATAACCAAAATATTTCAACCTCGGGTCGTCTCTCAAGGAATTGTAGGGAAGTATGATTTATTATTGGTTATGGAAAAGTATCGTTTGGGTTTTTGAAATAAGGAACAAGTAATTTAAATGGCAAGAAAAATAAATTAATAATTAGAAAAATTCTTAGCAAGGTATGAGAACTGGAAATCTCATCCCAGTTATTCTTATCAGGTGTGATAAGAATTGTTTATTGCTCCCGCTTAGTTAACCCTTACTAAATAAAGGAAAGTTAAGTGGACTAATCAACTTGATTCCTCAAGTCCTAGTCAACTCCTATGGAAAGACTAGCCTTAGAGGGATCCATATCAATTAGCAAATTCCAATTCTTAATCAATAGCTGAGTTTGATAATTGAAGTGTCACCAATTACTCAACCAAAGCCAAAATGGGAAAAATCCAAATTATTTATATCATAAATAGAAGAAAACAATCATAAATCTGAAATACCTCAAATTGCACTAAATAGAGAAAATCAATCCTAACATGGAGTTCATAAATCAAATTGGGAAAGTAAATAAACTAAAGTCATAGCATAAATAGAAGTAGAAGAGAACATAAATTAAAGGAACATTGAACCTGGATTGAAGAAATAACCATAAACTAAGAGAAATCCTAATCATAAAACCTAAGAGAGAGGAGAGAGCATCTCTCTCTAGAAAGCTACATCTAAATCCTAAAATTGTGTATCTTGAATGACTGATGAATCATTCCCTTGATTCCCTCATTCTCCAGCCTCTATTCTGTGTTTCTAGGCTTGGATCCGGGCCGAAAAGGGGCCCAGAAATCACTGAGGGTGTCTTCTAAAATTTTCTGTATGTGGCGTCTGTCACGCGTGCATGTGGGTCACGCGTGCGCGTCATTTGGAGATTTTTCTTGCCATGCGTACGCATCAGTCACGTGTACACGTCTCTTGTGTTCTGCACGAGTCACGCGACCGCGTCGTCCATGCGTGCGCGTCGCTGCCATTTTCTTCAAAACTCTATTTTCGCACGTTCCTTCCACTTTTGTATGTTTCCTTTCTGTCCTCTAAGCCATTCCTGCCCTATAAAGCCTGAAAATACTTAACACACAGATCACGGCATCGAATGGTAATAAAGGATAATTAAAATTTACAGTTTTAAGGCATAGGAAACATGTTTTCACATATATCACAGAATAAGGAAGGAATTGTAAAACCATGCAAATTATATGAATAAGTGAGTGAAGACTTGATAAAAATCACCCAATTGAGCACAATATAAATCATAAAATAGTGGTTTATCAACCTCCCCACACTTAAACATTAGCATGTCCTCATGCTTAACTCAAGAGAAATTGAAAAAGAGTGAAGGTAGAATGGTGGAATCTATGCAATGCAATCTATCTAAATGCAAGCTACCTAAATGAATCATGCAATTCTAATTACTATCCACTTATATACACATAGAACTTACATGTGGTTTTATTGAGTCAAATTTTTCAAGGAATCATATATGCACAACCAAGGGCCAAGCCATATTAAAATATGTTCACAATTGAGTTGAGTTAACCAAAAGATTTCACAAACTTGCAAGACAAGTAATGATTAAACATGGAAATATGGAAATGAGCTGTTGAACCCTCACTGGATTTGTATATACACTCTAATCACTCAGTGTTTGGGGTTAATCACTCTACTCTTCTCTAGTCATGCTTTCTAAAACTTTGTTCTTCATCTAACCAATCAATAAATATTTAATGCACACATGCAAACATCATGAGGTCTTTTCAAGGTTGTAATGGGGCTAAGGTAAAGGTGAAGGTATATATATAAGGCTAAGTGAGCTATAAATTGAATCCCTGATTAGTCTAAGATCTCACCTAACATATACATACTCCATACAATTTTAACATTATGCCTAGCTACCCATAATTCCCACTTTTGTATCACATACTCATGTACCAACTTTTCTCTTAACTTGTATCACCTATGCATTGATTTTTCATTAAACTTAACATTGGGGTAATTTTGTCCCCTTATTCATTTATTTATTTACTTAATTATTTGAATTTTTTTTGAAATATAAATACAACATATCAATGCACATGGTATTTTAATTATTTTGGTCTCACATGAGCATGCACCTAAATTTCAAATAATTTCTAGAGTTAATACCTTCCTATCAACCCAAGTTCCCACGGTTTCTCACACTTAATTGATACACAATCTCTATCTTAAGCTAACCAAAGATTCAATTTGGGATATTTAATTTGTTTTTCCGCTTAAGGCTAGTGATGTGGTTATAGAACAGATGGGGATTAAAAGGCTCAAGGTGGCTAACAAAGGTGATTTAAAAGGTAAGCTATTTGGGATTAAGTGAGTAATAACTAATAATAGCCTCAATCATATGCAAGCATGTAAATACACTAAATAGTGGACATATAGAATGAAACAAAGTAAAGTATGCAATTATAGTGAAGAAGGGAGAAACACACAGGAATGAAAACTATGGTTAAATAATGTAACCATGCAATTAAGCTCAAAACCTCATGGGTTGTGTGTTCTTTGGCTTAAAAACCATATATCAGTTATGTATATCATGCAAGTAGAAATCAAGAGTTTCCATTCAACTCAATGTGAATCTTTGAATGGCTCTTATAAAAATAAGTATTTTCCTTAAAAATGTTGTCAATTTACCAACATTTACTGCTATATATATACTAAGTGGATTGTTGTGATTCTGAAAAATTAAAATTTTTAGTTTACTCTTTATTTTCAATTAAACCAAATTCTCATATGCTAAAAGGGTAAACTAAACTTGATAATCCATATGTTTCTATATCACAACTAAATAAGCTAAGAGTGCAAATCAAGCTAAATATCTAAGATATATACAGCCCAAAGTGCAAAATGTAATAAAGTATAAATAAACGAAAATACGGTAAAAGAAAATGTGCAAGTACTGAAAGAAAAATAAGATAAAATAAAATAAAATACAGAGAGAGAAATAAAATAGGATAAAGAGTCTGAAACTAGTTCACCAAAATAAAGTTCACCAGAGATGACGACCACCCCACACTTAAATAATAGCAACGTCCCCGATGCTCAATCAGGCTGGGTGTGAAGAGTCGTCACCTCCGGAGCGGTGTGCTGGTGCTGTCTCGATGGGCTTTGGCAGTGAAAGTGCCTAAGGCTCTGCCTGTATAGGTGCCTGTAGGTCTGCCAGCTGTGTCTGCTGAGGCTCCTCGTGCTGGGTTCTGCCTGCTGGTGCTCTGCCTGCTAGGATCCTGCCTGTTCATCCTCTGCTTGTGCATCCTCCTCATGCTTATTCGCCTCCTCCTCAGATGGCTCCGATGGTGTGTCAGGCTCGGAGGGGATGTCAGTATGGCCCGACTGGATCATCAACTTCAAATGGTCATAGCATCGCTTGCTGCGACATTCAAACCGCTCATATGGCCACTGGTTGCGGCGCTCCATCTGGTCTAGGTGCTCGAATAGGTGGTGCACAAGGTGGTAGATGGGCTGGGAAGCAGGTGAGGGTGCTGTGGATGTGGGTAGTGCAGCAGGTGCTAAAGGGACAGTAGAAGATGTGGCTGCATCAGCGGAGGCAGTAAGAGAGGGTGGTCGGTAGCCTAGAGCCACGAACTTCCTGCCATGTGGGATGATCTTCTTGCAGTCGGCGGCTGGTGGCTTCTCATCCGCAAGCTCCCAGGGTAACTCAGCTTGGTAGCCCAACTGAGTAATCAGATAGGGGAAGGGCAGAGTGCCTCGGACATTGATGACTGTGCATCATGTACCTTTTTCTTATCTAAAATGGCCATAAAAAGAGCATAATCTCATTGAATCAATGCAATTTCATGAACCAAATGATATATATTATGGTACATTGCTTTAAAATGGGATTGTGTTAAATTTCAGGTGAAAAGAGCAACAAAAGGGGAAGAAAATAACAAATAAAGTTGGGAGTGTGAAGATGGGCGTGCCACTTGAAGCTCTGGGCGTGGCACGCCAAGCCAACATTCCAGCAAAAAAGGTTGAAGAATTTTACTTGGGCGTGCCACTTGGAGCTCTGGGCGTGGCACGCCAAGTTGTGAAGCCAAGTCTCAAAGAGGGCGTGCCACTTGGTGTCTTGGGTGTGGCACGCTAGGCTTAAGTTCCAGAGGAGTGATTTTAAGCCCCACTATGGGCGTGGCACGCCGGGGCATATGCTAGCCTGACCTCCTCTCATTTAAATGAGGATATCTTGAGCTACACAACTTCAAATGTGATGATTCTAGTTCCATTAGAAAGTAGACATCCAGGGCGTTCCAACCATATATAACACTTTATGATGGACACTAGAATTAAGGAAGATATTGACCCTGAAAACACAGGGAGCAAAACACATTACTGCAGAGTTACTAGCCTGACCTCTTCATCTTCAAAGGAACATAACTTGAGTTGTAGAGGTCCAAATGATGTGATCTTGGTGGCTTTAGAAAGCTGACATCAAGTGATTTCCAACAATATATAACACGTTAGGGCGGACATTAAAACTGGAGGTGAAAAATACCATTATTTTAGCGTTGCAAAATCTGGGCGTGCCACTTGACATCGAAGGCGTGGCACGCCAGCTTTATTTTCATAATGGGCGTGCCACTTGGGGTTCTGGGCGTGGCACACTAGTTCTAATTGCCAGAGAGCATCATTGAAGGTGTGGCATGCCAGTTTCATAATATATGGGTGTGGCACGCCAGAGAGTGGGTGTGGCACGCTGGGCTACTTGACAGACTGACCTCTTCACCTTCAAATGGGCATAACTTGAGCTACAGATGTTCAAATGAGTTGATTCCAAAAGCTTTGGAAAGATACCATCCAGGGATTTCCAACAATATATAATACTTTATAGTGGACATTCAATTTAAGGGCCAAACAACTCCATTAATTCAGCGTTGCAAAGTGGGTCATACTCCAAAGGGCAAAATCAAGTGGGAGTGGCACTTGAAACCACACGCCAACTTTTCCCTGCAGCCCCCAACCTTCAATCAAGCCCATTCTAACTCTCATTCAAGCTACAATTGTCAACCAATCAAGGCCACAAGAAGCATCTAGAATAGTTCATTTTTATTTCATTGTAATTTGCTTTTAATTTCATTTAAGTTTGTAATTTAGGGGAGCCTGTATAAAGGCCTTAGTTTCATAGAATTAACCATGCTGGATTGGGGGGAGTCTTCAGACCCTCTCTGTTCACCATCAGCTTTCTTTCCTTTCTTTCTTACTTTTGTAAATATCTTTTAGTTATGAATCACTAACTCTTTCCATTGGGAAAGAGAGCTCTATTATTTTTCAATGGATTAGATTGTTTTTATTCTTCTTCTTCTTCTCTTCATCTCCCTTGATTTACTAGAAAGTATTTCGTTCTTCATTTATTCAATTATCTTGGAAAAGAGATTGAATGTAATTGGGTTTTATGGGAACCTTGGAAGAGGAAACATAAAACCATGCTTGAAATTCTTTCTCACACTTGAGTAGAATCTGGATTTTGGTGTTTGGATATGGTGACACATAATCCTCCCTCTACTTGAACCTAGGAAAGTGTGTGGTATAATCAGGGACCATTCTTCATCTCTTCTCATGAGCAATTAGACCAAGGAATTGGCTATTGATCAAGATTGGAGAGATTGAATCAACAAGGAATTGGGGCTCAATCAATCATGATTGCCAAGAGGTTAATGAGTTGCATGATTGAAGATGAGATGAAATCAATTAATCCGGAGAATGCAATATCTCTTGATCCCAATATTTATTTTATCTTTCTTTCTTTCATTTACTTTATGTTTATTTACATTTTTTGCACTTTACATTTTCCATCACTTTACTTTCTTGTACTTTACTTTCCTTGCCATTTACTTTCTTGCACTTTATTGCTTTCCTTTACTTTCATGTCATTTAAATTTCTTGTTTGATTATCACTCCAATATGAATAGTCTAACTAGGATAATCAATATACTATTGTTTGCTTTAATCCGTTAATCTCTGTGGGATTTGACCCCACTCTTAGTGGGTTATTACTTGACGATAGTTGGTGCGCTTGCCAAAGAACAAATTCACCATTTTTGAATGGGGTGTGAATTGGACTCATCAGACATGAACCCTGGCCATGTAGTAACGGATAAATTGGGGAAGGTACAAGTCCTTGCCCTCCATCACGCACCATGTAAGAGTAATCATGGCAGCTGGCACCTCAGTCTCGTGAGTGCTCGGCATCACATAGTTGCTAAGGATTTGTTGCCATAGCCGAGCCTCATCATTCAGATAAATAATTTTTATGCCTTTTGGAGTTGCTGTTGACTTGCCCATCACCCATGGGACAGCAGGATCAATAGCTATTGTGCGCTTCACTACTTCCCAATCAAAACGCATAAACCTCATATCCTCCTCAGCCTGCTGGTAACCATCTGTTTTATCTGATTTAGGCTGGAAGTTGAGGATATCTTCAATTGCCTCCTCAGTGACTAAAATCTGCTTGCCTCTAAGCTGCACTGCATCCAGGTTCGTCTTATAAAAGTTACAATAGAATTCCCAGACCCAGAATGCATTAGCCTCAGTCAAGTTCCTCTCCAGAAAGAACCAGCCTCTTTATTTGATTTGTTTTGTGGTGTACTGCTGTAATTCAGCTGGAATTTGGAGGGTCTTTTCTAGGTATAAGTTCCTTGAAGTTGCAAAGACTGGATACCTCAGTTCACAGTATCGGTTTGCAAACTTGACTGGGTCGGTTGCAGGCACTAATTGATCAGCTTTTTTCTGTGGAGTAAAATTCTTCTCCCGCCAGGAATCATCATGCAGTATATCTAGGATAGCCATAGAGGAGTAGAGGACTCTCCTATTTTCCTTTTGCCCGTTCCTGCTTTAGCTTTTCCTTTCCGTTTAGGGTCAGACATCCTGAAAAGTAGAGGTTCCAGGATCCAATTTATTAAACTAAAGCAGGAAAACATGTAAGCAAATAGTATTTTAGCAATATAAGCATAGATGGGCAAAAGAGGAATAAAATAGCAATATAAGCATGAAGTGAGTTAGATAGATGTAGAATTTTAGACTGTATGCAAGCTAAAAGTCAAAGAATTTAAATAAAAATCACAATCCAAGATCTATGATATACAGAATGCTTGTTTGTCAGGAACAACAATAATCATGCCTTGAAATAGTTTGAAAGTAGTTAGTTGAAAACTAAGAGAGAAGTTAGAAAGTTAATGCAGTTAAGAGTTAAAAAGTGAAGTTAAAGTTAATGGCATGGTATTGTAATTCCTAGTTAACAAAAAATTGCACAAACTTGAAGAACAAGCAACTCACATTCAAGCAGATATTGCAGATTATTGATGATAAACATGAAAATAAAAGAAGCATGAAAAGTATTAAGAATCATCAATAATGCAATTGAAGTTGGAAGGGAACCAAAAGATATAGTAAATGCTAGCCCAGCATGTCATAAGGTGACTTTGGTTTAAACTAAGGAAAGCACAATGTGAAAGTACCAAAGGCGAGTCATGAATAGCAGTTAAGTAAAATCGGTTATTTTGAAAAAAAATGGGCAGCATTTCGGCTGTAAAAGGAACGTTCCCGAAAAATTAAATTGCCTAATAATACAAGTCGCATTACTTTTAAGTAAGATTAGTAGCTTATATGAATCCTAGAACAGGTAAGACTAAAAATAGCAAGTATAGGCAATAAGCAATTTTAGCCAATCCAAAACAGCAATAAGTGATTTAGCTAATCCAAAACAGCAATAATCAGGTATATGTAATCAGCCTGGCTTTACAAAATTCAGAAAGCAAGCAAGAATATAGGATATGGATGCAATGAAACCTGGGAAGGGGCGGAGGGAAAGAAATGGAAACAAAGAGGGAGGGGTGTGATACGGTGTTGCACGGCGGCGCTGTGGTGGTGGCGGTTCTCACGGTGGTGCAGTGCGGCGCGGCAGAGGTGCAGTGGTGAGGGTTGGGTTGGTTGTAGTTGAGAAGGGGAAGAAGGGGGGAAGGAGGGGTGAGGG
>NC_029790.2:47377336-47442178 GCF_000816755.2 Arachis ipaensis | reverse complement strand
AGAGTATGGAGACAGAACGTTGGGGAGGAGGGGGTGAAAGTGACGCTGGGGCTAGGGTTTTCGCGTCAGGGGTTTTAAGTAATTTCAAATCCACACGAACGCGTGGATCACGCGACAGCGTGGATGAGGCGAAAGTGCAACAACGCGAAGGCGTCATTGATGCGAACGCGTGAGTAGGGATGGGTGAAGATGACGAGCACGCGTGAAGCATGTGAGCGCGTCGACAAGAATTGTGCTAAACGCATGAGTTCAGTGCTGTTTGGGCACAACTCTCTGTTTGGTTTGAGGGGACATATAATTTTAAGCGATGCGTGTGCGTCGCCCACGCTCACGCGTGATGTGCCAAAATGTAAGTGACAAGGACGCGTCATCGACGTGAACTCGTGGGCTAATTTGTGCCTCTCGTATGCCATCCTCACGATTCTAGCCCAACTTTCTAGGCGTTGGATTGTGACACCGATTTGAAATCGACGCCCACGAGTGGCCTGCGCGCACGCATGGTAAGGCATTTTTTTTAAATCTAGACATGCAGAATGCAAAATGCAGATGCTGATGCTATGCATGAACTCTAAGAAAAATAGAATAATAATAATAAAAATAAGAGTGAAGCAAAACAAAATAAAATGAAGACTAAGGAAGAACGATCATACCATGGTGGGTTGTCTCCCACCTAGAACTCTTAGTTAAAGTCCTTAAGTTGGACATTTAGTGAGCTTCTTATTTTGGTGGCTTATGTTTGAACTCATCTAGAAATCTCCACCAACGTTTGCAATTCCAATAGCCTCCAGGGTCCCAAACTAGGCACGTAAAGCCTTTGAGAAAGTTAAAGCATGTGATCAGGGTCCAGGGATATTGATTATCAGAATGAATTCCAAGATCCCAAACCTTGCTTTTGTACCCGTTTTTGTCTTGATCTACATTTTTGTAGCCGGGTAGTATGGATTTTGAACTCTCACTAAGATGACCAAACATCTTCTAAGACCCATTCAATCGAACTCTATACCAATCCTTGCACGTCAAATTGAAGCGTAGAACCTTATTGAATCTTGCATACCAACTCTGATTACGAACCATTTCCCTCTTACTCTTAAAGCCACAAAGAGCTCTAAGTTGGCTATCTGTTTCAAGCAGACCATATTCAAGTGGAAAGGTGAAGATAAAGCCTAAGGATTTTGCCCACTTGAAGGTTGTATTGGGTGGTAATGGCCTTGGGATAGGTGTTTCCAGTGGTCGTGCAAGCTCTACTCCCTTGTGTTCTTCTGTGAATTCTTCCACTTCTTTGCAAACCTCTTCAACTGCAACCATGTCTTGATCAAAGTCTTCGAATTCTTCCCCATCACTCAAGTCATAAGTTGGAGGTTGAGAAAAGTCTACCTCCATATCATCTTCATATTCACTTGGGGAAGATTCTTCAAGCTCAAAGATTTCAATTGCGGATGTAAGTTTTTCACTAGGAGAGCTTGATTCATGATCATCATTACCAAGAAAACTGGCTTCTTGATCTGTTCCGTCCGGTTCTTCATAAGATACATGCCTAGGGGGTTATGCACTATCCTCCTTAGCATCAATTGAAAATTGCTTGGCGGAATTCTCTACAATTCTTGACTCCCATGAAGGTTCAACATCTCCTAAGTCTTCAACTAATTCTTCTTCTTCGATAATTTCGGCTTCCTTCACTTGCTCCAGCACAAAGTTATGCTCCTTACTATCCACCGGAGCTTATAGCATCTCCTTCATGCTACGTTCTTCATTAGATTCTCCACATGAAGCCATGGTAGTTCCTTCAGTGTCCGAACGTCGGGAAGCTAATTGATTTATCGCTTGCTCCAGTTGGTAAAGGGTTGCATGAAATTTATCCACTGTTTCCTTGAGACGCTCTTGTAATTCTTGGGTCAATGGACATGGACATGGTGTAGATGGAAGTGGTGGTTCTCGGGAGTGGTCGGATTGGACTTGGGGTGGATAAGGGTTAGGGTAATATGGAGGTGAATGGTGGTAGGTGGCTTGTGAGTATGTTGGTCCAAAACTATGTTGAGGAGGTGGTTCATAGGCATATGATGGGGCTTGTTGGTAACTACAAGGGGGTCCACGATATCTATCATCTTGGTACGTACCTCGGAATAGCTCTTGACCATAGTAATTTGGTGGGTGTTGGTTGTCACGAAGGGGTCCACCATAACTATTGTCTTGGCATGCATTGTGGTATGGTCGTTGTCCATGGTACCTTGGAAAGTGTTGCTGCCGAAAGGGTTGATCAGATCCTTGTGGCTCCTTCCATCTTTGATTGTTTCGACCTTGATGCATGTTCCTGTTATAGCTTCCATTCCTTACAACAACATTGGAACCAAACTTAAAGCCAGAGGGGTGAGAACTCATAGTAGCTAATAAGAATTAAAAACAAAAACAAAAACAAATAAACAAGCAAAAAGCAAATATTTACAATAACCAATAATAAGGCACACAATTGCAAGTCCCCAGCAACGGCGCCATTTTTTGACGATTAGATTCTTGCTAGTAAAGAAATTCACAAATAAATTCCCATTGTAAGTATAGTTTCTAAACCAACAGAGAATCCTTTCGTACAAAAGTTTGGTTGTCACAAGTAACAAAACCCAATAAAATTTATAACCGAAGTATTTAAACCTCAGGTCGTCTCTCAAGGAATTGCAGGGAAGTATGATTTATTATTGGTTATGGAAAATTATTGTTTGGGTTTTTGAAATAAGGAACAAGTAATTTAAATGGCAAGAAAAATAAATTAAAAATTAGAAAAACTCTTGGCAAGGTATGAGAACTGGAAATTCCATCCTAGTTATCCTTATCAGGTGTGATAAGAATTGTTTATTGCTCCCACTTAGTTAACCCTTACTAAATAAAGGAAAGTCAAGTGGACTAATCAACTTGATTCCTCAAGTCCTAGTCAACTCTTATGGAAAGACTAGCTTTAGAGGGATCCAAATCAATCAGCAAATTCCAATTTTTAATCAACAGCTGAGTTTGATAACTCAAGTGTCACCAATTACTCAACCAAAGCCAAAAGGGGAAAAATCCAAATTATTTATATCACAAATAGAAAAAAACAATCATAAATCTGAAATACCTCAAATTGCATTAAATAGAGAAAATCAATCCTAACATGGAGTTCATAAATCAAATTGGGAAAATAAATAAACTAAAGTCATAGCATAAATAGAAGTAGAAGAGAACATAAATTAAAGAAACATTGAACCTGGAATGAAGAAATAACCATAAACTAAGAGATTTCATAATCCTAAAACCTAAGAGAGAGGAGAGAGCCTCTTGATAAACCCCGATTTTGTGATTTATCTTGTGCTTATTTTAGGGGATTATACCACCTTTTCCCACATTTATTCAATGAAATAGCATGGTTTTGTAATTCTCCTTTGAATTGTGCTTAAGTACAAAACCATGCTTTTTAGGCCCTTAAATTAGTGATTTTGATTCACTTAAATTCCATTCGATGCCTTGATGTGTTTGTTGAGTGATTTCAGGTTCATAAGGCAAGTATTGGATGGAAGAAATGAGGAGAAAAGCATATAAAGAGGAGAATGCATGAAGAAACAAAGATTGGGATTGCATCAATGGGCGCACACGCGTACAAGGCGCGAACGCACAGAAGTGGTTTCGCATAGAGACACGCACGCGTACATGACGCGTCCGCGCGGATGAAGAATTTGCCAATCAACGCGCACACGCACATGGCGCGTACGCGCCGATACTCTCACGTGACCCACTTAAAGGCAAAATCCTGGGGGCGATTTCTGAGCTGCCCAGGCCCAAATCCAACTTGTTTCTGAGTGTATTTCATGCAGAATTGAAGTCTAAGCAAAGGGGGAGCAATTAGTTAGTCAACATGAGCCTTTAGTTAGTTTTCTAGAGAGAGAAGCTCCCTCTTCTCTCTAGAATTTGGTTAGGATTAGGTTAATTTGTCATAGATCCATGTTTAATTCCTTACTTTCATTTTGTTTCTTCTACAATTTCTCATGTCCACATCTTAATTTTCTTAGTTGTAATGTTAATTTCTCATTTTGCTGTCTTTTCTGATGATGAACTCATGTTGGATCTGGTTTACATTTAATGCAATTTGATGTTGATGTTTCCTTTATTGATGATTGAGTTGTGAATTTACTTTTCTTGCAATTGGTAGTTGTTAGATTTTATCATTCTTGCATATTTACCATACTTCCCTTTAGTACCCACCAAGTGTTTGACAAAATGCTTGGTTGGATCTTCGAGTAGACTTTGAGCATTTTTGGCTTGGAAGGAGTAATTAGGCAATCTTGAGTCATGAAAACCCAACCTATGTTGGTGATTTAGAATTGTTAGTTAATATCATTTTCAATGACTCTAATCTTTTGCTAATTCAATTAGGGAGTTGATTAGGAATTTTGATTTGAGATTAACTAGTTTGGTTTGACTTTCTCTCATGGAAGATAACTTACACCTTCTTCCAATGTTGGAGATGACGAAATAAGATAAATTCTTGTTAATTATTATCATTAGTGACTAAGATGGAAAGCCTATGACCTCGACTCTTGCCATGAATGTCTCTCTGTATTACTTGCTTTCTTAATTTATGCTCGATTTACTTTTCTTGCTCCTCTTATAAATCAAAACCCCCTTTGCCCCTTTATAGCCAATAATTGACCACTTCATTGTAATCCTAAGGAGACGACCCTGATGCACGGAAACTTGTCTTTCAACAAATTTCCATTCGGCAAGTATACCGAATTGTCGTCAAGTAAAAACTCACAATAGAGTGAGGTCGAATCCCACAGGGATTGATTGGTCAAGCAACTTTAATTAGAGGAATGTTCTAGTTGAGCTAAGCAGAAATTGAGTTAAGGAGTTGCAGAAAATTAAATGGCAGGAAAGTAAATAATAGAGAATGTAAATGCTGGAAATAAATGGCAGAATGTAAATGGCATAAAGTAAATTGCAGAATCTTAAATGGGGATTTGGGGAAGATGAGCAGAAAAGTAAATGACAGAAAATAAAGAGAATGGGTAAGATCAGAAATGGGGGATTCATTGGGCTTAGGAGATGTTGTATTCTTTGGATCAAGTTCATTCTCATCTCTTCCTCAATCAATGCATTCATTGATCTCCTTGGCAATCTTAAGTGATTGGATTCCAATTCCTTGGCAACCCAATCTCTCTAAGCTTGAACAATTGCCCAATTCCTTAATTTAATTGCTCATGGGAAGAGATGAAGTTTGGTCACTGATTATACCACATGCATTCCCAAATCAAAGTGTTGGTAGGATTATATGTCACTATATCCATCCAAACCCTAATTTGGTCTAGCATGAGAAAGCATTTCTAGCATGATCTCCTCATTCCTCTTACAAGATAGCTAACCAATTGGATGAAGAACGAAAGCTTTCTAGTAAAATAAAGAGAAAAGAAAGAGGAAGAATAATGAAAACTATTATTGATCCATCAAATTACAACAGAGCTCCCTAACCCAATGAAAAGGGGTTTAGTTGTTCATAGCTCTGGAAATAGAAGATGATAAAGAAGAATGCATTCTCAAAATTAAACTAGAAGTTACAGAGAAAGTAAAATATACAAGGTATAGTTCTCCAGTATCCAGCCTTCTATTTAATTCAAAACTATCCATATATATACTACTCTTCAGATCTTCTAGTTAGCTCTTCAAGTCTTGGATATGGGCCCTTGATCTTTAGTTGAAGCAGTTACAGTCTGTAGTGGGCTCAGCTTTGCTTGCAAAGAAAGTGTAAGTTAGGCATGATGGGAAGTTAGTTAGGACATTAGTGGCGTTAACGTTAAGTGTAAACTTTGGTTCGAGAGCGTTAGTGACGATAACTTTGTCACTAACGTTCCAAACTAAGTGATCCACGTTAACTTCAATGTTAGTGGTACTAATGTAACCACTAACGTAGCCTCTTAGCCCTTCCCAAGCGTTATTGGCACTCACTTTTACCAATAACGTTGCTCTTTGTCCCTCTCTTCCACGTTAATGGTCCACGTTAGTGTAACTAACGTGGCCCTTAACGTGGGCATGCCAAGGCTTCGAGAGCATTAGTGACACTCACCTTTGTCACTAACGCTTCAAAGTTCCCCCTTTTCCCACGTTAGTACCTCACATTAATGGCATTAACGTGACCACTAACGTGGGTATGCTTGCCATCTCCAACATTAGTGACAAAGGTTAGTGTCACTAATGTTGGCACATCATTCTTTTGCTCCACGTTACCCTTCACGTTAGTGGTCTTAACGTGACCACTAACGTGGGCAATCTTGGCCTGATCCAACGTTAGTGACAAAGGTGAGTGTCACTAACGTTGGCGATCTCTTCTCACTCCACGTTAGAGTTCACGTTAATTAGATTAACGTGACTCTTAACATGGCTATGTGTGGCCTTTTGGAACGTTAGTGGTGTTCACTTTTACCACTAACATTGGAGCTCCCCCTTCCTTCCACGTTAGTTCCCACGTTAGTGTAACTAACGTGGGTTATGATGGCTTTCGAAGGCGTTATTGGTGGTAACTTTACCACTAACATTGCAAGCTCACTCCCATTCCACGTTAGTGGTCACGTTAGTGAAGCTAACGTGGCTGCTAACGTGGCTTTTCTTTGCTTCCTTTGTCCTGAAATCAAACAAACAAGGTGCATCAAAGCTTTGTTTTAAGTCATGAGATCATGCATCATCCATATTGTCATTTATTTCATGCATAATTCTCATGAAATCTTGTAAAATTCACAATGTTTGCTTGAATCAAGATGTAAGTGTATATTCACCCAAAACTTGCTTATTTACTAAGAAAATGCATGAAATTATCCTAAAAGAGTAAAGAAAAAGGTCAGTGAAACTGACCAAAATGCCCTGGCATCACAACACCAAACTTAAAGCTTGCTTGTCCCTAAGCAAGTACTAAAACATAAGAATGATGAATAAAAGAACAAGAGACACAAGTTCTTATTATAGAAGTTAAGCTCTTAGTTTCTGGGGTTTTATGCATAGCAACTTAGATTCATTCCTTTACTGGTTTTCAGGTCCCTATCATGTTCTTGAACATTTGCTTGATTGCATCCTATGAGATATTTATTCCTTGATCTTCCCTTTCTTTTCAGGGTTTATTGCATTCTTAGGCTAAGTGCTTTGTGACGGGGCGACTCTTTAAAATAAGCTTTCAGCCAACACTCCCGAAACAGTTGGTTCAAGGTGCTAGGTGTTGAAACAACCCTAAGGACTTACTCCCTCAAGTCTCTCTCCCCCATACATGCTCACCATAGGCATATGGTTTGTTATTTTCTTTCCTTGAGGCCTTGGTGTCCAGTACCTCTTTGGGTTGCTAAATGTTCTGTAGCAAGGTTGCTCTTGATAGTGGATTTTCAGTTGATAATCCTGGGTTAGTTAACCCAAGTTACCAAGTGATGAAGCACTCCCGAGAACTTATTCATCCAAGCAGATCCTTAGCACAGGAACACCACAGACACATCCCTCAAGATTTAAACCCCTGGTGCCTAGCCTTATTTCTTATTCTTTTTCTTTCTTTTTCCAACTCTCACTGTTCTTTTTCTTTTTCTTATTAGGACCTTGTTATTTAACTAGTCTCATAGAATGTGCTTCAAGCATAGGATTCAGAACATCTAGTTGCCTGTGTACCTTGTTGGTGAACCAACTTAGCTAACCAATTACCACACCACAAACATTGAGAACTTACTCCACAAGATGAACTCCACTCTGGTTTTTCATAATATTTTCTTTATTTAACTTAAAGGACAAGCATACATTTAAGCAGGATGAAAATGACAACAGGAAACTTAGACTAGCACACATGGACTCAAGCAATGAAATCTTAAAGGCAGAATTGAAATCTTTTGTGATGATGAACTCATGTTGGATCTGGTTTACATTTAATGCAATTTGATGTTGATGTTTCCTTTATTGATGATTGAGTTGTGAATTTACTTTTCTTGCAATTAGTAGTTGTTAGATTTTATCATTCTTGCATATTTACCATGTGATGAGCGGATAATTTATACGCTTTTTTGGCATTGTTTTTAGAATGTTTTTAGTATATTTTAATTAGTTTTTATTATATTTTTATTAATTTTTATTTAAAATTCACTTTTCTGGACTTTACTATGATTTTGCGTGTTTTTCTGTGATTTCAGGTACTTTCTGGCTGAAATTGAGGGACCTGAGCAAAAATCTGATTCAGAGGCTGAAAAAGGACTGCAGATGCTGTTGGATTCTGACCTCCTTGCACTCGAAGTGGATTTTCTGGAGCTATAGAAGCCTAATTGGCACGCTCTCAATTGAGTTGGAAAGCAGACATCAGGGGTGAGATCCGAAAAGTCTAAACCTTGTCTGTGGTATTCTGAGTAAGATCTGGGAAGGGATGACTGTGACGAGCTTCAAACTCGTGAGTGTTGGGCGTAGTGACAGACACAAAAGGATCAATGGATCCTATTCCGACATGATCGAGAACCGACAGATGATTAGCCGTGCGGTGACAGCGCATTTGGAACATTTTCACTGAGAGGGCGGGAAGTAGCCATTGACAACGGTGATGCCCAACATAAAGCTTACCATGGAAGGAGCCTTGCGTGCATGAAGAAGAAGACAGTAGAAAAGCAGAGATTCAGAAGACAAAGCATCTCCAAAACCTCAACCTATTCTCCATTACTGCATAACAAGTATTTATTTCATGTTCTTCTACTTTTTACAATTAAACCTGAGAATTATTGATATCCTGACTAAGAGTTAGAAGATAACCATAGCTTGCTTCAAGCCGACAATCTCCGTGGGATCAACCCATACTCACGTAAGGTATTACTTGGACGACCCAGTGTACTTGCTGGTTAGTTGTGCGGAATTGCAAAAGTGTGATTGTGATTTCATGCACCAAGTTTTTGGCGTCGTTGCCGGGGATTGTTCGAGTTTGGACAACTGACGGCTTATCTTGTTTCTTAGATTAGGAATATTTTACTTTTGTTGGTTTAGAGTCTTTTATTTGAGTTTATTTTCATATTTTAAGTTTGGTGTCAATTGCATGCTTTTACTTTCTTTTAATTTTTTGAATTTTCATACTCTTAGTTGTTTCTTGATCTTCAAAAATTCTAAGTTTGGTGTCTTCTTTGTATTTTCCTTTAATTTTTTGAAAATTTGTGTTTGATTTTCTAAAAATTTTAAGTTTGGTGTGTTTTTGTGCTTTTATTTACTTAAAAATTTTTCAAAAATTTGTTCTTGGTGTTCATCTTGATCTTCAAAGTGTTCTTGGTGTTCATCTTGACATTCAAAGTTTTCTTGTTTGTTCTCTTTGTTTTGATCTAAAATTTCTAAGTTTAGTGTCGTTTTGTTGTTTTTCTCTTTCCTCATTAAAATTTAAAAATCAAAAAAATATATTTTCCTTATTTTACTCATAATTTTTGAAATTTAACATTAAAGTAGTCAAAGATTTTCAAAATCATATCTCTTCTTTTTAATCAAGTCAGAATTCTAATTTCAAAAATTGATCTTTTCAAATCTCTTTCAAAAAAAAATCAAATCTTTTTAATTTCTTCAATCATATCTTCTCAATCATATCTTTTCCAAAATAATCCTCAATCATATCTTTTTGATTGCTAATCTCAAAATCTTTTTAATTAATTAATTAATTTAGTCTTCAATTTGCTTTTATTTCAATTTCTTCTAATTTTCGAATTTATATTCAATTTTTCAATTATTTTATTTTATTTTATTTTATTTTATCTTATTCTAATTTCGGTTACCTTAAAAAAATTATAATTTATTTGCAATTCATATCAATTCCCTTTTCTCTGTCATGGACATAAGTGGAAATGAACAGTCTAGAAGGACTCTAGGGTCATAGGAAGAACCTACTGAGTTTCTGGCACAGTTCTTACAAATTGCTGACACAGTACGTGATAAAGAAGTGGATCAGGATGTCTACAGATTATTACTGTTTCTATTTACTGTAAAAGATCAAGCTAAAAGGTGGTTAAATAACCAACCCACAGCAAGCATAAAAACATGGAGACAGTTATCAGACAAATTCCAGAATCAATTTTATCCTCTAAAAAGGATGACACAGCTAAGGCTAGACATCCAAGGCTTTAAATAAGAGGATCATAAATCCTTTATAATGCTTGGGAGAGGTATAGAGGGATGCTAAGGAAATGCCCCTCTGAAATGTTTTCTGAGTGGGTACAGCTAGACATCTTCTACTATGGGCTTACAGAAAGAGCTCAAATATCTCTAGACCACTCAGCTGGTGGATCTATACACATGAGAAAGACAATTGAAGAGGCTCAAGAACTCATAGATACAGTTACTAGAAATCAACATCTGTACTCAAGCAATGAGCCATTCAAAGAAAAAGAAGCTATGGTAGCAACTACTGATCTTAATCCTCAAGAACAGATTGTTGAACTAAATCAGCAATTACTTCTAATGACAAAACAATTAGCAGAATTCAAGGAGATGCTCCAAGACACTAAAAATGCTAACAAGAATATAGAAGCACAATTAAATCAGACAAGACAGCAGCTATCTAATCAGATAATAGAGGAATGCCAAGCTGTTCAACTAAGGAGCGGGAAGACATTGAATAATTTAGTTCAAAGTAGCAAAAAGTCAAGAAAGGAACAAATGACAGAGGATGATCAAACCACTGCCCAAAATCCCTCTGAGGACAGCAAGAGCCCAGAGAGGAATAATTCTGGCGTTCAAACGCCAGAAAAGGGAGAAAAGTTGGTGTTAAATGCCCATTCCTTGCCCAGTTCTGGCGTTCAAATGCCAGAAAGGGAGAAAAACTGGCGTTAAATGCCCATCCTGCACCCAATCCTGGCGTTCAAACGCCAATGAGGGATCAGACACCTGCAAGTGCTGATAGTAACCCCTCTAAGAAGGCTTCTCCAACCACTTCTATAGGGAATAAACCTGCAGCAACTAAGGTTGAAGAATATAAAGCCAAGATGCCTTATCCTCAGAAACTCCGCCAAGCGAAACAGGATAAACAATTTTCCCACTTTGCAGACTATCTCAAGACTCTTGAGATAAAGATCCCGTTTGCAGAGGCACTCGAGCAAATACCCTCTTATGCTAAGTTCATGAAAGAGATCTTAAGTCATAAGAAGGATTGGAGAGAAACTGAAAAAGTGTTTCTCACTGAAGAATACAGTGCAGTCATTCTGAAAAGCTTACAAGAAAAGCTTCAAGATCCAGGAAGCTTTATGATACCATGCACATTAGAGGGTGCTTGTACTAAGACAGCTCTATGTGACCTTGGAGCAAGTATCAACTTAATATCTACATCTACTATCAGAAAGCTTGGGTTGACTGAAGAAGTCAAACCAACCCGGATATGTCTTCAACTTGCTGATGGCTCCATTAAATATCCATCAGGCATAATTGAGGACATAATTATCAAGGTTGGGCCATTTGCCTTTCCCACTGACTTTGTAGTGCTGGAAATGGAGGAGCACAAGAGTGCAACTCTCATTCTAGAAATACCTTTCCTAGCAACTGGACGAACTCTTATTGATGTACAAAAAGGGGAAGTGACCCTGAGAGTCAATGAGGATGAGTTCAAGTTAAATGCTGTCAAAGCTATACAGCATCCAGACACATCAAATGACTGCATGAACACTTATATTATTGACTCTTTGGTGGAAGAGATCAATATGACTAAGAGTCTTAAATCAGAGCTAGAGGACATCTTTAAAGATGTTCAGCCTGATCTGGAGGAACCAGAGGAAATTAAAGAACCTCTAAAAATCCTTCAAGAAGAGGAGAAACCTCCTAAACCTGAGCTCAAACCACTACCACCATCCCTGAAATATGTATTTTTGGGAGAGGGTGACACTTTTCCAGTGATCATAAGCTCTGCTTTAAATCCACAAGAAGAGAAAGCACTAATACAAGTGCTACGGACACACAAGACAGCTCTTGGGTGGTCCATAAGTGATCTTAAGGGCATTAGCCCAACAAGATGCATGCACAAGATCCTATTGAAGGATGATGCTAAGCAAGTGGTTCAACCACAGAGGCGGCTAAATCTAGCCATGAAGGATGTGGTACAGAAAGAGGTCACTAAGTTACTAGAGGCTGAGATTATTTATCCTATTTCTGATAGCCCCTGGGTGAGCCCTGTCCAAGTTGTCCCCAAGAAAGGAGGCATGACAGTAGTTCATAATGAAAAGAATGAACTGGTTCCCACAATAACAGTTACAGGGTGGCGCATGTGTATTGACTACAGAAGGCTCAATACAGCCACCAGAAAGGATCATTTTCATTTACCATTCATAGACCAGATGCTAGAGAGACTAGCAGGCCATGAATACTACTGCTTTTTGGATGGCTATTCAGGCTACAACCAAATTGCAGTGGATCCTCAAGACCAAAATAAAACGGCATTCACATGTCCATCTGGAGTATTTGCTTATAGAAGAATGCCTTTTGGTCTGTGCAATGCACCTGCAACCTTTCAGAGGTGCATGCTCTCTATCTTCTCTGATATGGTAGAGAAGTTCTTGGAAGTCTTCATGGATGGCTTCTCAGTATTTGGAGACTTGATGCCAAGGCATCATAGGCTAGTTTCACTAGAACCGGTGCACTTGCCGGAAGGAATTTTGCCGATCGTGCAATTTCCTAAATCGTAGCATAACTAGTTTATGTGCATCAAGACTCATTCAGCTCCTGTCTTGATCATCTAGCACTTGTCCTGAAAAGGTGCCAAGAGACTAACCTGGTCTTAAACTGGGAAAAATGTCACTTTATGGTGATTGAAGGAATTGTCCTTGGGCACAAAATTTCAAGCAAGGGAATAGAGGTGGATCAAGCCAAGGTAGAGGTGATTGAAAAATTACCACCACCTACCAATGTTAAGGCAATCAGAAGCTTTCTAGGGCATGCAGGATTCTATAGGAGGTTCATAAAGGATTTTTCAAAAATTGCAAAACCTTTAAGCAACCTGCTAGCTGCTGACACGCCATTTGGGTTTGACACAGAGTGTCTGCAAGCGTTTGAAACCCTGAAAGCTAAGCTGGTCACAACACCAGTCATCTCTGCACCAGACTGGACATTACCATTCGAACTAATGTGTGATGCCAGTGACCATGCCATTGGTGCAGTGTTGGGACAAAGGCATAACAAGCTTCTGCACGTCATTTACTATGCCAGTCGTGTTCTAAATGACGCACAGAAGAATTACACAACCATAGAAAAAGAGCTGCTAGTAGTGGTTTATGCCATTGACAAGTTTAGATCCTATTTAGTAGGATCAAAAGTAATTGTGTACACTGACCATGCTGCTCTTAAATATTTACTCACAAAGCAGGATTCAAAATCCAGGCTCATAAGATGGGTGTTGCTTCTGCAAGAGTTTGATATAGAAATGAGAGACAAAAAAGGGACAGAGAACCAGGTAGCTGATCACTTGCCCTGGATAGAACCAGTAGCTGGGGCGTCCCTCCCTTCTACTGAGATCTCTGAGACCTTTCCAGATGAGCAACTCTTTGCCATTCAAGAAGCACCATGGTTTACAGACATTGCAAATTATAAAGCTGTGAGGTTCATACCCCAGGAGTACAGCAGGGTGCAAAAGAAAAAACTAATTTCTGATGCAAAGTACTACTTGTGGGATGAACCATATCTCTTTAAGAGATGTGCAGACGGAATGATCCGCAGATGCATCCCTAGAGAGGAGGCACAGAAGATCCTGTGGCATTGCCATGGATCACAGTATGGAGGACATTTCGGAAGTGAGCGCACAGCCACTAAAGTCCTCCAATGTGGCTTCTACTGACCTACTCTCTATAGAGATGCCCGAGAGTTTGTGCGTAATTGTGACAGTTGCCAAAGAGCTGGCAACTTACCTCATGGTTACGCCATGCCTCAACAAGGGATCTTAAAGATTGAGTTGTTTGATGTATGGGGTATTGACTTCATGGGTCCTTTCCCACCATCATACTCAAACACTTACATTCTGGTAGCAGTAGACTACGTATCTAAATGGGTGGAGGCAATTGCCATACCCACTAATGATAACAAGACTGTGTTGAAGTTCCTTCAGAAACATATTTTCAGCAAATTTGGTGTTCCTAGAGTACTAATCAGTGATGGGGGCACCCATTTCTGCAATAAACAGCTTTACTCTGCTATGGTCCGATATGGAATTAGCCACAAAGTAGCAACTCTGTATCATCCACAGACAAACGGGTAGGCTGAAGTCTCTAATAGAGAGCTAAAAAGAATCCTGGAACGGACTGTAATTGCCTGTAGAAAGGATTGGGCAAAAAGCTTGGATGATGCTTTGTGGGCATACAGAATAGCATTCAAGACTCCTATAGGAACCTCTCTATACCAGCTTGTGTATGGCAAGGCCTGTCATTTGCTCGTGGAACTGGAACATAGAGCCTACTGGGCAACCAGATTCCTAAACCTGGATGCTAAGTTAGCTGGTGAGAAAAGATTGCTCCAGCTAAATGAGCTAGTGGAGTTCAGACTCAATGCTTTTGAAAATGCAAAAATTTACAAGGAAAAAGCAAAAAAGTGGCATGACAAGAAATTGTCATCCAGAGTCTTTGAGCCAGGACAAAAAGTTCAGCTGTTCAACTCTAGGCTCAGATTATTCCCTGCGAAATTAAAATCCCAGTGGAAGGGACCATATATGATTACAGGAGTGTCACCATATGGATTTGTTGAGCTTCAAAATATTGATTCTGACAAAAAGTTCATTGTTAATGGACAGAGAATCAAATATTATCTTGAAAGCAATTTTGAGCAAGAATGCTCAAAACTGAGGCTTGAATGAAGCTCAGTAAAGGTCCAGCTAAAGACAATAAAGAAGCGCTTGCTGGGAGCCAACCCAGCCATTAGCAGGTTATTTGTTTTAAATAATACTTGTAGAAATTTGATATACATTTTCTTCAAAGGTTAATCATCAAAATTGAAGGAATTCACAGAGTTACAGAAGGATTCAGTGCAAAATGCAGAGAAAAGGAGCTTACTGACAAGAAAATGCCAGTAAAGGGCATTTTGGGCGTTAAACGCCAAAATGGGTACCATTCTGGGCGTTTAACGCCACTAAAGGTACCATTTTGGGCGTTAAATGCCAGAATTGGTACCATTCTGGGCGTTTAATGCCAGAATTGCAACATCCTGGGCATTCAGCAAAATGCCCAGTGATAAAGGGGTTTCTGGCGTTTAACGCCAACCAGGGTACCTGGCTGGGCGTTAAACGCCCATAATGGCCAACAATTGGGCGTTAAATGCCAGAACGGATACCGTTCTGGGCGTTTAATGCCAGAAAGGCAGGGGGAGGAGATTTTGTTTCCAAATTCAAATTTTTTTCAAATTTTCATGTTTTAACTCATAATTTTCTGCATAAACATGTTTCTAACTTTCATTATTCACAAGTCTTCTTTCAAATCCTTCCTAAGTCTTCTTCAAAAACTAAAGTATCTTTTCAATTTCTTTTCAAATCTTTTCAAACCCATCATATCATCTGTTATTTCTTAGATACATAACCAAATTATCAGATTTAACCTCTTTATATCTTTTTCAATTGAAAATCTCATCTTTTTCATATCATGATTTTATTTTCTTCCACTAATCATATCTCTATGGCATATCTCTTTCAATATTTTTTAAATCCCTCCCCTCCTCTTATAAATACACATTCGGCCATCCCCTCCTCTCCACCATTCGAATTTGCCTCTTCTCATCTCTCTCCCCTTTCCTTTCTTTTGCTTGAGGGCAAGCAAAACTCTAAGTTTGGTGTGTTTTTCCGTGATCACTGAGCTAAGACTCATCAAGATCATGGAACCTAAGGGAAAACGAACCAAATCAAGAGGCAAAAAAGAGAATACTCCAAAGGGTCTTTGGATTTAAGAGAGGTTCCTAACCAAAGAACATGCAGACCATTACCACAAAATAATGGGTCTGAGGTCAGTGATCCCAGAAGTTAAATTCAATCTGAAAGAAGATGAACATCCGAAGATCTAAGAGCAAATTCAAAACAGAGGATGGGAAATTCTAGCTAATCCTGAAACAAAGGTTGGAAGAAACATGGTTCAGGAATTCTACTCAAATTTGTGGCTAACAAATAAGTAGAGAATAACTGGAACCGCCTTTCATACCTACCGAACCATGGTCAGAGGGAGGCTTATTTACTTCTATCTGGACAAAATAAGAGAGGTCTTCAAATTGCCTCAACTACAAGATGATCTAGATTCCTTTAATAGGAGAAAGGTGAGAGTAGATAAGGGGTTGGATCAAGTTCTAGAGGACATATGCCTCCCTGAAACTAAGTGGATAACCAATTCAAAAGGCGTCCCAAA
This sequence comes from Arachis ipaensis, assembly GCF_000816755.2. NCBI lineage: Eukaryota > Viridiplantae > Streptophyta > Magnoliopsida > Fabales > Fabaceae > Arachis > Arachis ipaensis. The sequence goes on along the minus strand of NC_029790.2, from coordinate 47,425,841 downwards.
CCAACTCAAGAGGGGAGATCTCAAACCAGTTGTAAGAGGCTGGTTGGACTTCATTGGGCGTTCTATATTGCCCAATAGCAACCACTCTGAGGTCACTATCAAAAGAGCGGTAATGATTCATTGTATTATGCTTGGAAAGGAAGTGCAGATTCATCATCTGATTTCTTGTGAGATTTACACAATTGCAAACAAGAACTCTACTGAAGCCAAACTGGCCTACCCAAGCTTAATTTTTCTGCTATGTAAAGATGCTGGGGTGAGGATAGGAGTAGATGAATTCATCCCAATCGAACACCCAATCACCAAGAAGTCAATGGAAGGACAAGTGCAAGACAACTCCATAAAAAGGAGGGCGCAGGAGTTCCTCCCAGAAATTCCTAAAATTGACTACTGGACCCGTCTAGAAGCATCTGTTACCAAGCTGTAAGAAGCTATGGAACAACTTAAGGAAGAACAGTAGAATCAAAACTGCATGCTCTGCAAACTGCTGAAGGAACAGGAGAAGCAGGGGCGTGAGCTACAGGAGCTGAAGCACCAGAAGCTCTTCCTTGAAGGACCAAGCACCCCACAGATTAAGGGAGCATCCACTTCTCAAGATCAAGGTTGTTGAGTCTTAACTCTGTGATAACCTTTATTATTAAAAGTCTATTTTAAGAGTCATTTACTTTTCTATTTTTTTACTTTTCTGTCTTCTATTATTATTAGTTTGCTCTTATATTTATTTTTGAGTCTTATTGTCATTCCATGATTAATAAAATTTAAAGTTTATGTCTTAAAGCTATGAATGTCCTATGAATCCATCACCTTTCTTAAATAAAAAGTGTTTCTAATTGAAAAAGAAAAAGAAGTACATGAATTTCAAATTTTAAAATAGTTTAATTATTTTGATGTGGTGGCAATACTCTTGTTTTCTGAATGAATGCTTGAACAGTGCATATGTTTGAATTTGTTCTTTATGAATGTTAAAATTGTTGGATCTTGAAAGAATGATAGAAAAGGAGAAGTGTTATTGATAATCTGAAAAATCAAAAAATTGATTCTTGAAGCAAGAAAAAGCAGTGAAAAAAAAAGAAAAAGAAAGAAAAATCAAGCAGAAGAAGCCAATAGCCCTTTAAACCAAAAGGCAAGGGTAATAAAAAGGATCCAAGGCTTTGAGCATCAGTGGATAGGAGGGCCCTCAGGAATAAAATCCTGGCCTAAGCGGCTAAACCAAGCTGTCCCTAACCATGTGCTTGTGGCGTGAAGGTGTCAAGTGAAAACTGGAGACTGAGCGGTTAAAGTCGTGGTCCAAAGCAAAAAGAGTGTGCTTAAGAGCTCTGGACACCTCTAATTGGGGACTCTAGCAAAGCTGAGTCACAATCTGAAAAGGTTCACCCAGTTATGTGTCTGTGGCATTTATGTATCTGGTGGTAATATTGGAAAACAAAATGCTTAGGGTCACGGCCAAGACTCATAAAGTAGCTATTTTCAAGAATCAACATACTTAACTAGGAGAATCAATAACACTATCAGGATTCTGAGTTCCTATAGAAGCCAATCATTCTGAACTTCAAAGGATAAAGTGAGATGCCAAAACTGTTCATAAGCAAAAAGCTAAAAGCTCTGCTCATCTAATACTGATCTTCATAGATGTTTTTGAAATTCATTGTATATTCTCTTCTTTTTATCCTATTTGATTTTCAGTTCCTTGGGGACAAGGAACAATTTAAGTTTGGTGTTGAGATGAGCGGATAATTTATACGCTTTTTTGGCACTATTTTTAGTATGTTTTTAGTATATTTTAGTTAGTTTTTGTTATATTTTTGTTAGTTTTTATTTAAAATTCACTTTTCTGGACTTTACTATGAGTTTGCATATTTTTCTGTGATTTCAGGTATTTTCTGGCTGAAATTGAGGGACCTGAGCAAAAATCTGATTCAGAGGCTGAAAAAGGACTGCAGATGCTGTTGGATTCTGACCTCCCTGCACTCGAAGTGGATTTTATGGAGCTACAGAAGCCCAATTGGCACGCTCTTAATTGCGTTGGAAAGTAGACATCCTGGACTTTCCAGCAATATATAATAGTTCATACTTTGCCTAAGATTTGATGGCCCAAACTGGTGTTCCAAGTCAGCTTAAGAATTCTGGCGTTTAACGCCAGAACTGGCATAAAAGCTGGAGTTAAACGCCCAAACTGGCACAAAAGCTGACGTTTAACTCCAAGAAAAGTCTCTACACATGAAAGCTTCAATGCTCAGCCCAAGCACACAGCAAGTAGGCCCCAGAAGTGGATTTTTACACTAAACACACTAGCTTACTCATTTTCTGTAACCCTAGGTCACTAGTTTACTATAAAAACTACTTTTACTAATTCATCTTCTACCTCATGACATTTTACACATTTCATATTGTATTCTCTACGGCATGAGTCTCTAAACCCCATGGTTGGGGGTGAGGAGCTCTGCTATGTTTCGATGAATTAATGCAATTACTACTGTTTTCCATTCTATCATGCTTGCCTCTATTCTAAGATATTCATTCGCACTTCAACCTGATGAATGTGATGATCTGTAATACTCATCATCATTCTCACCTATGAACGCGTGCCTGACAACCACTTCCGTTCTACATGCTATCAAGCTTGAATGTGTATCTCTTGGGTTTCTAATCTAAGATTGGAACCTTCGTGGTATAGGCTAGAATTATTGGCAGTCATTCTTGAGATCCGAAAAGTCTAAACCTTGTCTGTGGTATTCTGAGTAAGATCTGGGAAGGGATGACTGTGACGAGCTTCAAACTCGCGAGTGTTGGGCGTAGTGACAGACGCAAAAGGATCAATGGATCCTATTCTGACATAATCGAGAACCGACAGATGATTAGCCGTGCGGTGACAGCGCATTTGGAACATTTTCACTGAGAGGGTGGGAAGTAGCCATTGACAACGGTGATGCCCAACATAAAGCTTACCATGGAAGGAGCCTTGCGTGCATGAAGAAGAAGACAGTAGGAAAGCCCAAAAATGTTCCAAAGTAGCCATTTGGAACATTTGGGCATCACCGTTGTCAATGGCTACTTCCCGTCCTCTCAGTGAAAATGTTCCAAATGCGCTATCACCGCACGGCTAATCATCTGTCGGTTCTCGATCATGTTGGAATAGGATCCATTGATCCTTTTGCATCTGTCACACGCCCAAAAATCGTGAGTTTGAAGCTCGTCACAGTCATCCCTTCCCAGATCCTACTCAAAATACCACAGACAAGGTTTAGACTTTCCGGATCTCAAGAATGACCGCCAATAATTCTAGCCTATACCACGAAGGTTCCGAATAGTACTTTGCAATAATTCATGAGGAACAGCAGAGCTCCACACCTTAATCTATGGTGTGTAGAAACTCCACCGTTGAAAATATATAAGAACAAGGTTCAGGCATGACCGTGAGGCCAGCCTCCCAAAACGTGATCAAGTGTATCAAAGTATCAAAATACAATAGCAAAAGGTCCTATTTATAGAGAACTAGTAACCTAGGGTTTACAGAAATAGGTAATTAATGCAGAAATCTTTTTTCGGGCCCACTTGGTGTGTGCTTGGGCTGACCATTGAAGCTTCCATGTGTAGAGACTTTTCTTGGAGTTAAACACCAGCTTTTGTGCCAGTTTGGGCGTTTAACTCCAGCTTTTATGCCAGTTCTGGCGTTTTGACGCCAGAATTTCTATGCTGACTTGGAACACCGGTTTGGGCCATCAAATCTTAGGCAAAGTATGGACTATTATATATTTCTGGAAAGCCCAGGATGTCTACTTTCCAACACAATTGAGAGCGCGCCAATTAGGCTTCTGTTGCTCCAAAAAATCCACTTCGAGTGCAGGGAGGTCAGAATCCAACAGCATCTGCAGTCCTTTTTCAGCCTCTGAATCAGATTTTTGCTCAGGTCCCTCAATTTCAGCCAGAAAATACTTGAAATCACAGAAAAATACACAAACTCATAGTAAAGTCTAGAAAAGTAAATTTTAAATAAAAACTAATAAAAATATAATAAAAACTAACTAAAATATATTAAAAACATACTAAAAACAATGTCAAAAAGCGTATAAATTATCCGCTCATCACCCCTTTATAGCCAATAATTGACCATTTCATTGTAATCCTAGGGAGACGACCCGGAGTCTAAATAATTCGGTTAATTCTTATTTGGGGTTTGTTCTTTGTGACAAAACCAATATCTTAATTTGATGTGAGAATTGTTTGTTGGTTTGGGGCTATACTTGCAACGTAAATATTTTGTGAAATTCCTTACCGACAACATTTCTTGTGTCACCTCTCTCTCTAGAAAGCTACGTCTAAAACCTAAAATTGTGTATCTTGAATGACTGATGAATCATTCCCTTGATTCCCTTTTTCTCCAGCCTCTATTCTGTGTTTCTGGGCTTGGATCCGGGCCTAAAAGGGGCCCAGAAATCGCTGAGGGCTAACATAAGAATTATTGTCGGTAAGGAATTCCACGAAATATTTACGTTGCAAGTATAGCTCCACACCAACAAACAATTCTCGCAATCAAATTAAATTTATGGTTGTCACAAAGAACAAACCCCAAATAAGAATTAACCGAAGTATTTAGACTCCGGGTCGTCTCACAAGGAAGTGCAATGAAGTGTATGCTTATTGGCTATGAAGGGGTAAGGGGGTTTTTTACTGATAAGAGGGGCACTAAAATAAATGACAAGAAAAGTAAATTAAGCAAGTAATTAAAGAGGACAAGTAAATAAGAGAAAGCAAATAATAAAGAGAGAGACATTCATGGCAAGAGTTGAGATCATAGGCTTTCTATCCTAGTCATGCATAGATTAATTTGCCTTATTTAGTCAACCCTAACAAACGGAAGAAGGTATCATGTCATCTTCACATAGGGGGAATGTCAAACAAGACTAATTAATCATGTCACAAATATAAACAAGAATTTATCTTATTACATCATCTCCAACATTGGAAGAAGGTATCATATTATCTTCCATGAGAGAAAGTCTAATAAGACTAGCTAATCTCAATCCAAAAGTCCCAATCAACTTACTTATTAAATTAGCAAAAGATTAGCGTCAATGAAAACAATATTAGCTAACAACTCTAGATCACCAACATAAGTTGGGTTTTCATGACTCAAGATCACCTAATTACTCTTTCCAAGCCAAGAATGCTCAAAATCTACTCTAACATCCTTCCAAGCATTTTGTCAAACACTTGGAAGGCATACATGAAAAGCATAGTAAAATGTGCAAGAATAGTAAAATCTACCAACTACAAATTGCAAGGAAACAAGATCAACAACTCAATTCAACAATAAAGAAACATCAAACATTAAATCGAATTAAAAGAAAATCGAATCCAACAAGAGCATCCATGAACATAAAAGAGAAATTAACATTACAAATCATGAGAATGAAAGAGTAGAAGTAAGAAATCATAAAAGAAACAAGATGAAAACATGTAATTAAACCTAGATCTAAGCTGGAAATTAACCTAACCTAATTCTAGAGAGAAGAGGGAGCTTCTCTCTCTAGAAACTAACCTACATGATGCTAATGCTACAAACAATTACTCCCCCTTTGCCCAAGCTTGAATCTTGCATGAAATAGCATTAGAAATGAGTTGGGCTGGGCCCAAAGTGCTTCAGAAATCGCTGGGGGCGATTTCACTTTAGTGGGCCACGGGCAGCATCGGCGCGCACGCGTACATGGCGCGTGTGCGCCCATGAACGCGAAGTAACATATAAGAAATTTTATATTATTTCGAAGCCCCAGATGTTAGCTTTCCAACACAACTAGAACCGCCTCATTTGGACTTTTATAGCTCAAGTTATGGTCGATTGAGTGCGAAGAGGTCGGACTTGACAGCTTTACGGTTCCTTCATTTCTTCATGAGTTCTCCCACTTTACATGCTTTTCACCTCACTTCTTCCATCCAATACTTGCCTTATGAACCTCAAATTACTCAACAAACATATCAAGGCATTGAATGGAATTAAAGTGAATTAAAATCACCAATTTTAGGGCCTAAAAATCATGTTTTTACACTTAAGCACAATTCAAGGGAGAATTACAAAACCATGCTATTTCATTGAATAAATGTGGTAAAAGGTGATAAAATCCCCCAAATTAAGCACAAGATAAACCACAAAATCGGAGTTTATCAAATCTCCCCACACTTTAACTAAGCATGTCCTCATGCTAAAATCAAGAAAGAAGCAAAGGGGTATCAACATTTATTCAATGCAAACTAACTAAATGCAATCTATCTATATGCAACCTATTTACATGAATGCAATGGCTCAGTCAAAATAAATCAATCTCCAAGAATATACATACAAGCACAAGTGCTGAGGCAATAGCAATCAAAGCAAACCACAATTGAATTGAATTATTGAAAGATTTTAGAAACTTGCAAGAAAAGATGTTCATTGGTGGAAACATGTAATTGAGCGATTGAACCCTCGCCGGATGTGTATCCGCTCTATGCACTCAAGTGTATGGGGTTGATTCACTCAATTCTCCCCTAATCATGCTTTCCAAGATTTGTTTTTCATCTAACAATCAACAATTATTTCATGCATGCATACAAATATCATGAGGACTTTCCCATAGGTTGTAATGGGGCTAGGGTCAAGGTAGGATGCATATGGTCAAGTGAACTTGAAATTCGAATCTTTGATTAACTTCAACTTCCCACCTAACCTATGACAACCTAAACAATTCTAAACAAACCTAGCTATCCATTCTTCACTTTTTCACACACTCATGCATTCTCTTTTTTTTTTCACAACTCATATGCATTTATTTTTATTGTACCTTGACTTTGGGGCATTTTTGTCCCTTTTTTATTACAATTCTTTTTCTTTCTTTTTCTATTTCTATTGTTATTTTTTTATTATTTTTTTCATTAATTTTTTTTTCAAACTGAAATATATACAAAAACATCATTGCATATGGTTTACACATGATTAATACATGAGTATGTACCCAATTCCCAAGATTCTCAAGATAAATACAAAAATACACTTTTATCTCTATCCAATGTTCCCAACTCTCCCAAAATCAAATGATAAACACTCTCACAAGCTGATGAGCGGATAATTTATACGCTTTTTGGCATTGTTTTTACATAGTTTTCACTATAATTTAGTTAGCTTTTAGTATATTTTTATTAGTTTTTAATTAAAATTCACATTTCTGGAATTTACTATGAGTTTGTGTATTTTTCTGTGATTTCAGGTATTTTCTGGATGAAATTGAGGGACTTGAGCAAAAATCAGATTCAGAGGTTGAAGAATGACTGCAGATGCTGTTGGATTCTGACCTCCCTACACTCAAAGTGAATATTCTGGAGCTACAGAACTCCAAATGGTGCGCTCTCAATTGCGTTGGAAAGTAGACATCAAGGAATTTTCAGCAATATATAATAGTCCATACTTTGCCCCAGTTTAGATGATGCAAACTGGCGTTTAACGCCAGTTCCATGCTGCATTCTGGAGTTAAACGCCAGAAACAGGTTGCAAAGTGGAGTTAAACGCCAGAAACAGGTTACAAACTGGCATTCAACTCCATGAGAAGCCTCCACACGTGTAAAGCTCAATGCTCAGCCCAAGCACACACCAAGTGGGCCCCAGAAGTAGATTTTTGCATCATTTACCTATTTCTGTAAACCCTAGTAACTAGTTTAGTATAAATAGGACTTTTTACTATTGTATTTACATCTTCAGATCTATCTTTGGATATCTTTGGACGTTTAGTTCTGAGATCATGGGGCTGGCCATTCGGCCATGCCTGGACCTAATCACTTATGTATTTTCCACGGTAGAATTTCTACACTCTATAGATTAAGATGTGGAACTCTGCTGTTCCTCATGAATTAATACAAAGTACTACTGTTTCTCTATTCAATTCAAGCTTATTCCTTCTCTAAGATATCCATTCGCACCCAAGAACATGAATATGATGATTATGTGACGCTCATCATCATTCTCACCCATGAACGCGTACCTGACAAACACTTCTGTTCTACATGCAAACAAGCTAGAATGAGTATCTCTTAGATATCTAATACAGAGGACTGAGTCCGAGATATTAGAATCTTCGTGGTATAAGTTAGAACCCATGGACGGCCATTCTTGAGATCTGGAAAGTCTAAACCTTGTCTGTGGTATTCCGAGTAGGATCTGGGAAGGGATGGCTGTGACGAGCTTTAAACTCGTGAGTGCTGGGCGTAGTGACAGACGCAAAAGGATAGTAAATTCTATTCCAGTATGATCGAGAACCGACAGATGATTAGCCATGCAGTGACAGCGCATTGGACCATTTTCACAGAGAGGATGGGATATAGTCATTGACAACGGTGATGCCCTACATAAAGCTTGCCATGGAAAGGAGTAGGAATGATTGGATGAAGACAGCAGGAAAGTAGAGGTTCAGAGAAACGAAAGCATCTTTATACGCTTATCTGAAATTCTCACCAATGAATTACAAAAGTATCTCTATCGTAGTTTATGTTTTATTTATCTTTTAATTATTAAAACTCTATAACCTTTTGAATCCGCCTGACAGAGATTTACAAGGTGACCTTAGCTTGCTTCAGGCCGACAATCTCCATGGGATCGACCCTTACTCACGTAAGGTTTATTACTTGGACGACCCAGTGCACCTACTGGTTAGTTGTGCGAAGTTGTGATAAAGAGTTGAGATTACAATTGTGCGTACCAAGTTGTTGGCGCCATTGATGATCACAATTTTTTGCACCATATTTTCGGCGCCGTTGCTGGGGATTGTTCGAGTTTGGACAACTGACGGTTCATCTTGTTGCTCAGATTAGGTAATTTTATTTTAATTTTAAGTCTTTATTTTTATTCTTTTTATTTTCGAAAACTTTTCAAAAAAAAAAACTATTTCTTCTTTTTCGTTTTTCCCAAAATAATTTTCGAAAAAACCAAAAAAATTAACAAAATCATAAAATCAAAAATAATTTGATGTTTCTTGTTTGATTCTAGAGTCAAGTTTTAAGTTTGGTGTAAATTGCATCTTTTTAATTTTCTAAAAAAAAAATTATTTTTCGAAAATTTCATGCATTGCATTCTTCATGATCTTCAAGTTGTTCTTGGCCAGTCTTCTTGTTTAATCTTCATATTTTCTTGTTTTGTGTCTTTTCTTGTTTTTCATATGCATTCTTGAACCATTAATGCCTAAAGAATAAAAATTTTTAAGTTGGTGTCTTGCATGTTTTCTTTTCTTGAAAACTTTTCAAAAATAAGTTCTTGGTGTTAATCTTAACATTCAAAGTGTTCTTGGTGTTCATCTTGACATTCATAGTGTTCTTGCATGCATCACATGTTTTGATCCAAAATTTTCATGCATTGAGTCTTTTTGATGTTTTTCTCTTTCATCGTTAAAAATTAAAAAAATCAAAAAAATATCTTTCCCTTATTCTATCATAAAATTTCAAAAATATGGGTTGACTTTTTCAAAAATTTTTCAAAATTAGTTGTTTCTTATGAGTCAAATCAAATTTTCATTTTAAAATCTCTATCTTTTTCAAATCTTTTTCAAAAAAAATCAAAATCTTTATCATTTTTATTTCATAATTTTCGAAAATTTAAAATTGATTTTCAAAAATCTTTTTTATTTCTATTTCATATTTTCAAATTTAATACTAACAATTAATGTGATTGATTCAAAAAAAATTTTAAGTTTGTTACTTGCCTATTAAGAAAGGTTCAATCTTTAAAATTTAAAATCATTTCTTTTTGTTTCTTGTTAGTCAAGTAATCAACTTTAATTTTCAAAATCAAATCTTTTTTAAATTTCTTTTTCAAATCATTTTCAAAATAAATTTCAATCACATCTTTTTCAAAATCAATCTCAAAATCTCTTCTAACCTCTTTTCTAACTTCCTATCTTTTCAAAATTGATTTTCAAATCTTTTTCAATTAATCTTATCTTTTTGTTTGATTCTTATATTTTTCAAAACTACCTAACTAATTTCCTCTCTTCAATTTTCGAAAATCTCCTCCCTCTTTTTCAAAATTCTTTTAATTACCTAATTGTTTTAATTTTAATTTAATTTGATTTCAATTTTTATTTTCGAAATTTAACTTTAAATTTTATTTTTATTTTAATTAATTTTCAAAATTTCGTTTCTCTCATCTCCTTCTATTTATTTATTCATCTACTAACACTTCTCTTCTACCCAAAATTTGAACCCCATCTTCATCTCTGTGTTCGAATTTTACCTATTCTCCTTCTTACATTCTTCTCTTCTTATACTTGCATAAGGAATCTCTATACTGTGACATAGAGGATTCCATATTTTCTTTTCTGTTTTCTTCTTTTTCATATGAGCAGGGACAAGGATAAAAACATTCTTGTTGAGGCTGATCCTGAACCTAAAAGGATTCTGAAGAGGAAGCTAAGGGAAGCTAAAGCACAACTCTCTGGAGAAAATCTGACAGAAATTTTCGAAAAGGAAGGAGACATGGCCGAAAATAATAACAATGCAAGGAAGATGCTTGGTGACTTTACTACACCAAATTCCAATTTACACGGAAGAAGCATCTCAATTCCTGCCATTGGAGCAAACAACTTTGAGCTTAAACCTCAATTAGTTTCTCTGATGCAACAAAACTGCAAGTTTCATGGACTTCCATCCGAAGATCCTTTTCAGTTCTTAACTGAATTCTTGCAGATCTGTGATACTGTTAAGACCAATGGGGTTGATCCTGAGGTCTACAGGCTTATGCTTTTCCCATTTGCTGTAAGAGACAGAGCTAGAATATGGTTGGACTCTCAACCTAAGGATAGCCTGAACTCTTGGGATAAGCTGGTCACGGCTTTCTTAGCTAAGTTCTTTCCTCCTCAAAAGCTTAGTAAGCTTAGAGTGGATGTTTAAACCTTCAAACAGAAAGAAGGTGAATCCCTTTATGAAGCTTGGGAGAGATACAAGGAACTGACCAAAAAGTGTCCTTCTGACATGCTTTCAGAATGGACCATCCTGGATATATTCTATGATGGTCTGTCTGAGCTATCAAAGATGTCACTGGACCATTCTGCAGGTGGATCCATTCACCTAAAGAAAACGCCTGCAGAAGCTCAAGAACTCATTGATATGGTTGCAAATAACCAGTTCATGTATACTTCTGAAAGGAATCCTGTGAGTAATGAGACGCCTATGAAGAAGGGAGTTCTTGAAATTGATACTCTGAATGCCATATTGGCTCAGAATAAAATATTGACTCAGCAAGTCAATATGATTTCTCAGAGTCTAGATGGATTGAAAGAATCATCCAACAGTACTAAAGAGGCCTCTTCTGAAGAAGAAGCTTATGATCCTGAGAACCCTGCAATAGCAGAGGTAAATTACATGGGTGAACCCTATGGAAACACCTATAATCCCTCATAGAGAAATCACCCAAATTTCTCATGGAAGGATCAACCAAAGTCTCAACAAGGCTTTAATAATGATGGAAGAAACAGGTTTAGCAATAGCAAGCCTTTTCCATCATCCACTCAGCAAAAGACAGAGAGTTCTGAGCAGAATCCGTCTAGCTTAGCAAATATAGTCTCTGATCTATCTAAGGCCACTTTAAGTTTCATGAATGAAACAAGGTCCTCCATTAGAAATTTGGAGGCATAAGTGGGCCAACTGAGTAAAAGAGTCGCTGAAACTCCTCCTAGTACTCTCCCAAGCAATACAGAAGAAAATCCAAAGAGAGAGTGATGCACGGAAAACTTGTCTCTCAACAAATCTCCCTTCGGCAAGTGTACCGAAGTTGTCGTCAAGTAAAAACTCACAATAGAGTGAGGTCGAATCCCACAGGGAATGATTGATCAAGCAACTTTAATTAGAAGAATGTTCTAGTTGAGCGAATCCAGAATTTGGGTTGAGAGCTGCAGAAATTAAAATGGCGGGAATGTAAATAACAGAAAAGTAAATGCTAGAATTAAAGTACTAGAAGTAAATGACTGGAAATAAATTGCAGAATTGTAAATGGGAATGGGGGATTTGCTCATAAAAGTAAATGACAGAAATTAAAGAGAATGGGTAAGATCAGAGATGGGGAGTTCATTGGGCTTCGGAGATGTTGCAATTCTCCGGATCAAGTTCATTTTCATCTCTTCCTCAATCAATGCACTCATTGATCTCCTTGGCAATCTTAAGTGATTGAATTACAATTTCTTGCAATTCAATCTCTCAAATCTTAATCAATAGCCAATTCCTTGGTCAATTGCTCATGAGAAGAGATGAAGTATGGTCACTGATTATACCACATGCATTTCCCAAACCAAGTATTGAGAGGGTTATAGTCACATACCCATCCAAACCCAATTTGGTCCAGCATGAGAAAGCATTTCTAGCTTGATCTCTTCATTCCTCTTTCAAGGTTCAAAAGAGATCCAGGTTTGAATAGCTTCTCTTCCAAGATAACTACTAAATGGGATGAAGATCGAAAGCTTTCAAGTAAAATCAAGAGGAAAGATAGAAGAAGAATAATGAAAATTAGTATTGATCCATCAAATTACAACAGAGCTCCCTAACCCAATGAAAGCGGTTTGGTTGTTCATAGCTCTTGAAAATGAAAACAAAGATGGAGAATACATCATAAAACTAGAAATTGCAAAGAAAGTAAAATACAGAGAGTAGTTCCCTTTTTCCCCAGCTTCCAGAACTCTTTACAATTCAAAGCTACTCCTATATATACTACTCTTCTCAGCTTCTAGTTTACTCTTCAAGTCTTGGGCCTTTGGATCTTGAGTTTGAAGCAGTTCTTTTCTTCATTTGGGCTTGGCTTTACTTGCAGAGAGAAAGTGCTAAGTGGGCAGAGACTTCAGCTCAGGACATTAGGGGTGTTAATATTTAGTGAGAATATAAGTTCGAGAACGTTAGTGACACTTAACATTGTCACTAACGTTCCAATGCACCCCTTTGCCTTACGTTAAAACCCACGTTAACTAGGTTAACGTGGCTTTTAACGTTGCCTTGTTAATCCTTCGAGAAAGTTAGTGACACTCAATATTGTCACTAACGTTCCAGTGTGCCTCTTCTTGTTTCACGTTAAAGCCCACGTTAACTAGGTTAACGTGGGTTCTAACGTGGTCCTTGCCAACCTTCGAGAACGTTAGTGACACTCAACATTGTCACTAACGTTCCAGTGTGCCCCTGGGTCTCACGTTAGAGTCCACGTTAACTAGGTTAACGTGGCCTCTAACGTAGCGATCTTTAGCCATCCCAACGTTAGTGACAATGTTGAGTGTCACTAACGTTGGCTCATCCTTCATTCCTCATCGTTAGCTTCCACGTTAACTAAGTTAACGTGGAGGTTAATGTGACTCTTGGGGGTTGTGTGGTTGCTTCAACGTTAGTGACAATGTTGAGTGTCACTAACGTTGTCGACAACTCTTCATCCCTTACGTTAGTTCCCATGTTAACCAAGTTAACGTGGGAGTTAACGTGGTACTTTGCACCATAGGCCAACATTAGTGACAATGTTGAGTGTCACTAACGTTGGTTTCTCTTCCCCCCTTAACGTTAGAGGGCATGTTAACTAGGTCAATGTATGCTTGAATCAAGGTGTAGGTGAATATTTACCCAAAACTAGCTTATTTCCTAAAGAAATGCATGAAACTAACCTAAAAATAGTAAAGAAAAGGTCAGTGAAACTGGCCAAGATGCCCTGGCATCACAACACCAAACTTAAAGCTTGCTTGTCCCTAAGCAAGTACTGGAACAAGAGAATGATGAATGGAATATCCAGAGGAATGAGTCATCCTTGTGGAAGTCATATTACTGATTTTATGGTGGTTTCATGCATAGCAACTTAGGTTCATTCCATTACTAGCTTTCAGACCTTTATCATGTCCCTAAACACTTACTTTGTTTATATCTCATGAGACTTTTATTCATTGATCCTTTTATTGTTATTTCAAGGGTTATTTGTGTTATTTAGGCTAAGTGCTCTGTAAGGGGGCAACTCTTTAAGATAAGCTTTCGGCCAACACTCCCGAACCAGTTGGTTCAAGGTGCTAGGTGTTGAAGCACCCCTAAGGACTTACTCCCTCAAGTCTCTCCCCCATACATACACACCACAGGCATATAGTTTGTTTATTTTCTTTTCTTGAGACCTTGGTGTCTAGCACCTCTTTGGGTTACTAAATGCTCTGTAGTGAGGGTTACTCTTGATAGTGGATTTTCAGCTGATAATCCTGGGTTAGTTAACCCAAGTTACCAAGTGATAAAGCACTCCTAAGAGCTTATTCATCTAAGTAGATCCCTCACACAGGAGCACCACAGACACTTGCCTCAAGAGTAAAACCATTGATGCCTAGCCTTATTGCTTACTCTTTTTCTTTTGTTTTTCGCTTCCATTGTTTTTTTTCCTTTTCTCTTCTTAGGATCTTGTTATTAACTTAGTCTCATGAGTATAGCCAAAGTCAAGTATTCAGGATAGATAGTTGTCCTCCTAACCTTGTGGTTGAACCAACTTAGATAACTTATAACTACCCCAAAGATTCATGAATGCACCTCCACATTAGGAACCATACTCTGGTCTTTTAAAAACATAAACATTCTCTTCTTCATTTGATAAAAAGGGACAAGCTTACAAGTAAATAAGGGAATGATGCAGTGACATTCAAACCAGAAATCATGGACCTATTCAGAAGGAAAACTTAAAAGACAGAATTTAAAAAGGTTTCAACTAAGAGTAACTATAAATCAGAAGTGCATTCGAGCTTCCAACTTTCAACAATTCTGAGTACAATGGAATTTGGTAACAATACAACCTTCGGTTGATGATCTCTGGTCCCCCTCTCTCTTTGTCATCATCCTAGTTTTTGCTGCCTCGCTTCTTTGGGTGAAGTTGCATCATTTACTTATAAGATTCCTGCAAGGTTACTGGAAGTTGCTTGTTCCCAAAGCACTTGAGATATAGTTAGCTTACATGTATGCTTGTGCCTCTTGAACTCAATTTGGTGTGTGAACACCAAACTTAGTTCTTTGCCCAGTACAAGACATTGCATATATGCAAAGACCCTCATATCTTGTTATCAATAAAGCAATGATCACCTATAATCTAACTACATCTAAGTGGTTTCTCTTGATTGGATGGAGCTAGCAATGTTCTTTTGGAGTGGAGTGTAATTCTAACCAATGTCCTTTAGTGGAACACCAAACTTAGAACTACACTATCACTCTTGGATTGTTCTGGTGTGGAACACCAAACTTAGCTCCTTACAATACAGGGGAAACAACTTTGTGATTTTTATTGAAATAAAGATGAAAGTGAAACTACCTGAGGTTGGGTTGCCTCCCAACAGAGCGCTCTTTTATCGTCGCTAGCTCGACGAGTCCTTGATTACTTGAGGTGGTACTTTACTCTGGAGTTTTCCCCCATGTTGCCCAGATAATGCTTGAGTCTTTGTCCATTCACTGTAAACGTCCTCCCTGAACCTTCATCCGTGATTTTGATGTGGCCATATGGTGATACTTTTGTAACCATGAAAGGTCCGGACTACCTTGACTTGAGTTTTCCTGGGAACAACCTTAATTTAGAATTGTAAAGGAGTACTTGCTGCCCTTTTTCGAAACTCCTGGGTGCCAAATTCATGTCATGTTTTCTCTTTGCCTTCTCTTTATACATCTTAGTGTTTTCATAGGCTTGTGACCTGAATTCCTCCATCTCTTGCAGCTGCAAGATCCTTTTTGCACCAGCAGCAATGCTGTCAAAATTTAGTATCTTGATACCCTAGAGAGCTTTGTGCTCTAGCTCCAGTGGTAAATTACAAGCCTTCCCATAGACCAGTTGATATGGAGACATTCCAAGTGGAGTTTTGAATGCTGTTCTGTATGCCCAAAGAGCATCATCCAGCTTCTTCAACCAATCCTTTCTAGATGCACCCACAGTCTTTTCCAGGATCCTCTTTAGCTCTCTGTTGGATATCTCAGTTTGCCCACTTGTTTGAGGATGGTAAGGTGTGGATACTTTGTGTTTTACCCCATATCGTAGGAGGAGAGCTTCTAGTAGTTTGTTACAAAAGTGGCTCCCTCCGTCACTGATGAGGCATCTTGGGACTCCAAACCGGCTAAAGATATTTTTCCTGAGGAAGTTCATGACTACCTTGTTATCATTAGTTGGGGTTGCAATAACCTCTACCCACTTGGAAACATAATCCACTGCTACCAGGATGTATTTGTTTGCATATGAGGTTGGGAATGGTCCCATGAAATCAATCCCCCACACATCAAACAGTTCCAGTTCCAAGATGAAATTTTGTGGCATGGCGTTTCTTTTGGGCAGGTTTCAAGATCTTTGGCATTCATTGCAGCTTTTCACTAGTTCCTTGGCATCCTTGAAAAGGGTGGGCCAAAAGAATCCGCTTTGTAACACCTTTGCTGCAGTTCTGTCTCCTCCAAAGTGCTCGCCATAGCATGAACCGTGGCAGTTCCACAGGACTTCTCTCCCTTCCTCTTCCGAAACACATCTTCTAAGAATTCCATCCGAACATTTCTTGAAGAGATATGGCTCGTCCCAGACAAAATATTTTGCATCATTCATGAGCTTCCTCTTTTGATGTTTATTGATCCCTGGGGGTAATGCCCCAGTTGCCTTGAAATTTGCAATATCTGCGAACCATGGTGCCTTGCGAACTGTCATCAACTGCTCATCAGGGAAGAGCTCGTTCACATTTGTATCATCTTCGCCACCTTGCTCATGAGGGATTCTGGAGAGGTGATCTGCCACCTTGTTTTCCACTCCTTTCTTGTCTCTGATTTCAATATCAAATTCCTGCAACAGTAAGATCCACCTTATTAGTCTTGGCTTTGATTCTTGCTTGGCAAATAAATACTTAAGTGTTGTGTGATCTGTAAAAACAATCACTTTAGCACCAATGAGGTATGATCTAAATTTGTAAAATGCAAAAACTATTGCTAGCAATTCCTTTTCAGTAGTGGTATAATTTCTTTGAGTTTCATTAAGGACTTTGCTAGCATAGTATATCACACAAACTAGGTTATCTTTCCTTTGTCCTAACACTGCCCCAACTGCAAAATCAGATGCATCACACATCAATTCAAATGGTAGTTTCCAATCAGGTGGGGAAATGATAGGAGCAGAGGATAACCTCATTTTCAAATGTGCAAATGCTAGCATGCATGTTTCATCAAAGATGAATGGTGTATCAGATACAAGGAGATTGCTTAAGGGCTTGGCTATCTTTGAAAAATCTTGGATGAACCTTCTGTAAAAACCAGCATGCCCTAAAAAACTTCTAATTGCCTTGACATCACTGGGTGGGGGTAGTTTTTCAATAAGTTCTACTTTAGCTCTATCAACCTCAATGCCTTGGCGAGAGACTTTGTGACCAAGGATTTGGTACAACATGTATGGGGCTAACCCAAGGGCTGTTCGAAATTGGGTATATGACTCCTCCTTGCCAAAGCTTTATAACCTCTTTCTGTACCACTTCCTTCATGATTGGGTTCAGCCTTCTTTGGGATTGAATTGATGGCTTGGCATCATCTTCCAATAGTATTTTATGCATGCATATGGCTGAACTGATTCCTTTCAAGTCAGCAAGGGTCCATCCAATGGCATCCTTATGCTCCCGCAGCACCTTGAGTAGTTCGTCCTTTTGATCTTGACTGAGGGATGAATTTATAATCACTGGGTAGTTTTCATTTTCTCCTAGATATGCATATTTGAGAGTGGGTGGCAATGCTTTGAGTTCAGGTTTGGGTGCTTCTGATTTTTCGTTCCCTTCTTTTGGTGCATCTGGTATATGTATTTCTGCTGTAACTACCTCTTCACTTGATTCAGATTCTTCCTCCACCAATCTCTCATTTTCTTCAGGTTCATCTTCTTCAAATTTCTCCTCCACTTCATCCTCAAGTGTATCTAACATCTTGCATTCCCCCAATTGTTCCGGTGGATAACTCATGGCCTTGAACACATTGATTGTCATCTTTTCATTGTGTAATCTTAGGGTGAGGTCACCCTTCTGAACATCAATGACAGCTCCAGCAGTGGCCAAGAATGGCCTTCCCAAGATGATGGAGGTCTTGGCGTCTTCCTGCATGTCCAGCACCACAAAATCTGCTGGGAATATGAAATCTCCTACTTTTACTAGCAAATCCTCTACTATCCCGTGAGGGAATTTGAACGACCGGTCTGCTAGTTGTAGAGCCATTTTTGTTGGTTTAGCCTCCTCAATTTTCATCTTTCTCATCATAGCTACTAACATCAAATTGATGCTGGCCCCTAAGTCACAAAGAGCCTTTTCTACTGTGATTTCTCCTATAATGCAAGGGATCTGAAAACTCCCAGGATCCTTCAGTTTCTGAGGTAGTTTATGCTGAATGATAGCACTGCACTCTTCAGTTAGTATCACAATCTCATTGTTCTTCCAGCTTCTCTTCTTAGTCATTAGCTCCTTCAAAAGCATGGCATAAAGTGGCATTTGTTCTATGGCTTCAGCAAATGGTATGTTGATTTGTAGCTTCTTGAAGATTTCCAAAAATCTCAAGAACTGGTTGTCATCTTCCTTTTTCTTCAATAGCTGGGGGTATGGAGCTCTTGAGATGTTCAGTTGGGGTATCTTTTTTTCTTTCTGCAGACTTGGCGTGTGGGGTTGCATTCCATCTTGCTCTTCTCCCTTTTCATTTGAGCTTTCTTCTTGAGGTTTTTGGGGAAGTTCCTTCAGTTCCTTCCCACTCCTAAGTGTGATAGCTTGACACTCCTCCCTTTTGCTTGAATGGGCATAATAGCAAAAATTGTGGTAAGGGAGCTGCATAAACAGATAGCTGATTTGTGTTTCCAGTTTTGCGATGGCAGCATTTTGATTCTGCATGTTTGACTGCACTTCCTCTCTGAATGCTTTACTGTCTTGAATGTCTCTGCATATTCCTTCGATGAAGGTTTCGATCTTAGAGAGCTTGTCATCAATTGATGAGTGATTCGGAGCAGACGTGCTGTTTTGGTTTTGATAAGTATGTGGAGAAGTGTTGTTGTGGGGGTGTTGAGATGTCCTCTGGGTGAATTGCTTTTGATCTTGCTCACTTTCCCACCCAAAGTTTGGGTGGTTTTTCCATCCAGGGGTGTAAGTCTTGGAGTATGGATCATAGTTTTTCCTTGGTGAATTCCCAATGTAATTGGCTTGCTCCTGACTCCCCTCTACTTCTTCATTCACTCCTTCTTGTGATGTTGACGAAGTAGAGATTGCTGCTACTTGGTTCCTCTCCATCTTCTTGGTGAGGTCAGCCAGCTGCTGGGTAATGAGCTTGTTTTGGGCCAGCAGAGCATCTACATTGTTTAGCTCCATCACTCCTCTTGTGTTCCCTCTTTCGGAAGCATAGAAGTAGTCGTTCTCTGCTACTGTTTCAATAACATCTATGGCTTCCTCAATGGTCTTTTTCTTGTTCAAGGATCCTCCAGATGAATGGTCTACGGCCTTCTTTGACTCATAAGAGAGCCCTTCATAAAAAATGTGCAGCTGCACCCATTCATTAAACATGTCAGGTGGACACCTCCTTGTTAAGTCCTTGAACCTCTCCCATGCTTCATATAGAGTCTCACCATCTTGTTGCCTGAAAGTTTGAACCTCAGCTCTCAGCCTATTGATTCGTTAAGGAGGGTAGAATCTTGCTAAGAATTTGTTTACCACATCTTCCCAAGTTGTCAAGCTCTCCCTTGGGAAGGATTCCAGCCACTTGGCTGCCTTGTCCCTGAGTGAGAAGGGAAATAAGAGCATTCTATAGGCGGCAGGATGAACACCATTAGACTTCACTGTGTCACATATTCTCAGGAAGGTGGTTAAATGTTGATTGGGGTCTTCTTGAACACTTCCTCCAAACGAACAGTTGTTCTGAACAAGGGTGATGAGCTGTGGTTTAAGTTCAAAGTTGTTGGCATGGATTGTTGGCTTTTGGATGCTACTTCCACAATTGCCTGGGTTTAGATTAATGTAAGAGCCCAAAACTCTTCTATCCTCCCCAGCATGATTTGCGCCACCTCCTCTACCATGGTTGTGAGTCTCTTCTTCATGATGATTTTCCATGTTTTCTTCCATATTTGGTTCAAAGTATTCCTCAAAGTGTTCCTCCTCTTCCTCAGCACCAACTACACATTTTTCTTTTGCCTCCCTCCTTAGTCTAAGGAAGGTTCTCTCAGGTTCAGAATCAAAGGAAGTTGAAGCCCCGCTTCTTCTCCCTGTCATACAACCAACAAGTACAAGCAAAGAAAATAGGTACAGACAGTATTTGTGTCATAGTTATTGTTAGTTGTGGGTGATGCAATATATCAAACAGTTAGTGGGTTAGCAAACAGAATTGAAAATAACAAAGAAAAACAAACGAGTAGAGGGAGAAGGGAAGAAGGTTAACTAAAACAAAAAGTAAATCACTCAAACAGAAAAATGAAATTCACAAAATAAAAATGCTCAATCTAGTGATCTTCCAATTTAATCATTGTTGATGCACAATCAATCCCCGGCAACGGCGCCATAAACTTGACGCACGAAAAACTTGTCTCTCAACAAATCTCCCTTCGGCAAGTGTACCGAAGTTGTCGTCAAGTAAAAACTCACAATAGAGTGAGGTCGAATCCCACAGGGATTGATTGATCAAGCAACTTTAATTAGAAGAATGTTCTAGTTGAGCGAATCCAGAATTTGGGTTGAGAATTGTAGAAATTAAAATGGCGGGAATGTAAATAACAGAAAAGTAAATGCTAGAACTAAAGTACTGGAAGTAAATGACTGGAAATAAATTGCAGAATTATAAATGGGAATGGGGGATTTTCTCATAAAAGTAAATGACAGAAATTAAAGAGAATGGGTAAGATCAGAGATGGGGAGTTCATTGGGCTTAGGAGATGTTGCAATTCTCCGGATCAAGTTCATTTTCATCTCTTCCTCAATCAATGCACTCATTGATCTCTTTGGCAATCTTAAGTGATTGAATTACAATTTCTTGTAATTCAATCTCTCAAATCTTGATCAATAGCCAATTCCTTGGTCAATTGCTCATGAGAAGAGATGAAGAATGGTCACTGATTATACCACATGCATTTCCCAAACCAAGTATTGAGAGGGTTATAGTCACATACCCATCCAAACCCAATTTGGTCCAGCATGAGAAAGCATTTCTAGCTTGATCTCTTCATTCCTCTTTCATGGTTCAAAAGAGATCCAAGTTTGAATAGCTTCTCTTCCAAGATAACTACTAAATGGGATGAAGATCGAAAGCTTTCAAGTAAAATCAAGAGGAAAGATAGAAGAAGAATAATGAAAATTAGTATTGATCCATCAAATTACAACAGAGATCCCTAACCCAATGAAAGGGGTTTAGTTGTTCATAGCTCTTGAAAATGAAAACAAAGATAGAGAATACATCATAAACTAGAAATTGCAAAGAAAGTAAAATACAGAGAGTAGTTCCCTTTTTCCCCAGCTTCCAGAACTCTTTACAATTCAAAGCTACTCCTATATATACTACTCTTCTCAGCTTCTAGTTTACTCTTCAAGTCTTGGCCTTTGGATCTTGAGTTTGAAGCAGTTCTTTTCTTCATTTGGGCTTGGCTTTACATGCAGAGAGAAAGTGCTAAGTGGGCAGAGACTTCAGCTCAGGACGTTAGGGGTGTTAAGATTTAGTGAGAATATAAGTTTGAGAACGTTAGTGACACTTAAGATTGTCACTAACGTTCCAATGCACCCCTTTGCCTTACGTTAAAACCCACGTTAACTAGGTTAACGTGGCTTTTAACGTTGCCTTGTTAATCCTTCGAGAACGTTTGTGACACTCAACATTGTCACTAATGTTCCAGTGTGCCCCTTCTTGTTTCACGTTAAAGCCCACGTTAACTAGGTTAATGTGGCTTTTAACGTGGTCCTTGCCAACCTTCAAGAATGTTAGTGACACTCAACATTGTCACTAACGTTCCAATGTGCCCCTGAGTCTCACGTTAGAGTCTCACGTTAGAGTCCACGTTAACTAGGTTAACGTGGCCTCTAACGTAGCCATCTTTAGCCATCCCAACGTTAGTGACAATGTTGAGTGTCACTAACGTTGGCTCGTCCTTCATTCCTCATCGTTAGCTTCCACGTTAACTAAGTTAACGTGGAGGATAACGTGACTCTTGGGGGTTGTGTGGTTGCTTCAACGTTAGTGACAATGTTGAGTGTCACTAACGTTGTCGACAACTCTTCATCCTTTACGTTAGTTCCCACGTTAACCAGGTTAACGTGGGAGTTAACGTGGTACTTTGCACCATAGGCCAACGTTAGTGACAATGTTGAGTGTCACTAACGTTGGTTTCTCTTCTCCCCTTAACGTTAGAGGCCACGTTAACTAGGTTAACGTGGCTTCTAACGTGGCCACTTATGAGTAATTGCCAACGTTAGTGACAATGTTAAGTGTCACTAACGTTGGCTCAACTTCTCTTCTCCACATTAGAGTTCACGTTAACTTAGTTAACATGACTCTCTAACGTGGGCATTGATGGCTTTTTGAGAATGTTATTGGCAATCACTTTTCTCATTAATCTTGCAAGTTACCTCCCCTTTTCTTGCTTCCTTTTTGGTCCTAAAATCAAGCAATAAAGTGCATCAAAGCTCTAGTCTAAGTCATGAGTAATGCAACATAATATTTGTCACTAAACTTATGCAAAATCCTCATGAAATTATGTAAAATGCACAACGTATGCTTGAATCAAGGCATAAGTGAATATTTACCCAAAACTAGCTTATTTCCTAAAGAAATGCATGAAACTAACCTAAAAACAGTAAAGAAAAGGTCAGTGAAACTGGCCAAGATGCCCTGGCATCAGAGAGTGCAAAGCCAGTGATTTAATCATCATGGCCGAACCTACAAGGGAGGAGGAGGACGTGAATCCTAGTGAGGAAGACCTCCTAGGACGTCCAGTGATCAATAAGGAGTTTCCCTCTGAGGAACCAAAGGAATCTGAGGCTCATCTAGAGACCATAGAGATTCCATTGAACCTCCTCATGCGATTCATGAGCTCTGATGAGTATTCTTCTTCTGAAGAGAATGAAGATGTTACTGGAGAGCAAGTTGCCAAGTACCTTGGTGCAATCATGAAGTTGAATGCCAAATTATTTGGTAATGAGACTTGGGAAGATGAACCTCCCTTGCTCACCAATGAACTGAGTGATCTGGATCAACTGACATTGCCTCAGAAGAAACAGGATCCTGGAAAGTTCTTAATACCTTGTACCATAGGCACCATGACCTTTGAGAAGGCTCTATGTGACCTTGGGTCAGGGATAAACCTCATGCCACTCTCTGTAATGGAGAAACTGGGAATCTTTGAGGTGCAAGCTGCCAGAATCTCATTAGAGATGGCAGACAACTCAAGAAAACAGGCTTATGGACAGGTAGATGACGTGTTAGTAAAGGTTGAAGGCCTTTACATCCCTGCTGATTTCATAATCCTAGACACTGGGAAGGATGAGGATGAATCCATCATCCTTGGAAGACCCTTCCTAGCCATAGCAAGAGCTGTGATTGATGTGGACAAAGGAGAGTTAGTCCTTCAACTGAATGAGGACAACCTTGTGTTTCAAACTCAAGGATCTCCTTCTGTAACCATGGAGAGGAAGCATGAAAAGCTTCTCTCACTGCAGAGTCAACAAAAGCCTCCACAGTTAAACTCTAAGTTTGGTGTTGGGAGGCCACAACCAAACTCTAAGTTTGGTGTTGAACCCCCACATTCAAACTTTAAGTTTGGTATTGGAAGGTCCCAACAATGCTCTAAACATCTGTGAGGCACCATGAGAGCTCACTGTCAAGCTATTGACATTAAAGAAGCGCTTGTTGGGAGGCAACCCAATGTTATCTAATTATATTTATTTATTTTCTATTGTTATTTTATGTTTTCTTTAGGTTGATGATCATGTGGAGTCACAAAAACTACTGAAAAATCAAAAATAAAATGAAAAACAGCACACCCTGGAAGAGAGCAGTCTGGCGTTTAAACGCCAAAACCAAGCATTTGTCTGGCGTTTAACGCCAGAAACAGGCACCAAGCTGGCATTTAACGCTAGAAACAAGCATCTACCTGGTGTTAAACGCCAGAAACAAGCTACATTTGGGCGTTTAATGCCAGAAACAGGCAGTAGTCTGGCGTTAAACGCCAGGATTGCACAGCAAGGGCATTTTACAAACCTAATTGGAGCAGGGATGTTAAGTCCTTGACCCCACTTTATCTGTGGACCCCACAGGATCCACACATCTTCTTCTCTCCTCTTCACACCTTTTCATAACTCTCTTTCCCAAATACCCTTCACCAATCACCTCAATCACTCCTCCAAAACCATCATACAACCCACCTATACCCACCCACTCAAATTCAAACCATCACTCCTTCCTTTTCACACATCATAACCACCTAAAACCCTCCTTGGCCGAATACACCTTCTCCCTCCATCTCCTCCATTTTCTTCTTCTTCCACTACTTTCTTTCTTCTTTTGCTCAGGGACGAGCAAACCTTCTAAGTTTGGTGTGGTAAAAGCGTTGCTTTTTGTTTTTCCATAACCATTTATAACACCTAAGGCCAGAGAAACTTCTAGAAAGAGGAAAGGGAAGACAAAAGATTACACCTCTGAGTCATGGGAGATAAAGAGATTCATCTCAAAATCTCATCACTAAGAAAAGGATGGAGCAAACAAGAGCATGAGGAAATTCCTCACCATGAAATCCCTGAGATGCCTTAGGGGATGCACTTTCCTCCACAGAATTATTGGGAGCAAATCAACACTTCCCTAGGAGAATTAAGTTCCTACATGGGACAACTAAGGATGGAGCACCAAGAGCATTTCATCATCCTCCATGAAATTAGAGAAGATCAAAGAGCTATAAGGGAGGAGCAACAAAGACACGGAAGAGACATAGAGGAGCTCAAGAGCACCATTGGTTCTTCAAGGAGAGGAAGGCACCACCCTCACTAAGGTGGACTCCTTTCTTAATTTTCTTGTCTATTTATTTTCTGTTTTTTCAGTTTTTGAGCCTTATATGTTATTTATGTTTGTGCCTTTACTACATGATCATTAGTGTCTAAGTGTCTATGCCTTAAAGTTATGAATATGAATCCATCACCTCTCTTGAATGAAAAATGTTTTAATTACAAAAGAACAAGAAGTACATGGTTTCGAATTCATCCTTGAAACTAGTTTAATTATTTTGATGTGGTGACAATACTTTTTGTTTCCTGAATGAATGCTTGAACAGTGCATATGTCTTTTGATATTGTGGTTTATGAATGTTAAATGTGTTGGCTATTGAAAGAATGATGAAAAGGAGAAATGTTATCTGATAATCTGAAAAATCATAAAAATGATTCTTGAAGCAAGAAAAAGCAGTGAATACAAAAGCTTTCAAAAAAATGCGAAAAAAAAAGAGAAAAAGAAAAAGAAAAAGCAAGAAGAAAAAGCCAAAAGCTCTTTAAACCAAAAGGCAAGAGCAAAAAAGCCAATAGCCCTTAAAACCAATAGGCAAGGGTAAATAAAAAAGATCCAAGGCTTTGAGCATCAGTGGATAGGAGGGCCTAAAGGAATAAAATCCTGGCCTAAGCGGCTAAACCAAGCTGTCCCTAACCATGTGCTTGTGGCGTGAAGGTGTCAAGTGAAAACTTGAGAATGAGCGGTTAAAGTCAAGGTCCAAAGCAAAAAAAGAGTGTGCTTAAGAACCCTGGACACCTCTAATTGGGGACTTTAGCTAAGCTGAGTCACAATCTGAAAAGGTTCACCCAGTTATGTGTCTATGGCATTTATGTATCCGGTGGTAATACTGGAAAACAAAGTGCTTAGGGCCACGGCCAAGACTCATAAAGTAGCTGTGTTCAAGAATCAACATACTGAACTAGGAGAATCAATAACTCTATCTGAAATCTGAGTTCCTATAGATGCCAATCATTCTGAACTTCAATGGATAAAGTGAGATGCCAAAACTATTCAAGGGACAAAAAGCTACAAGTCCTGCTCGTCTGATTGGAGCTAAGTTTCATTGATATTTTGGAATTTATAGTATATTCTCTTCTTTTTATCCTATTTGATTTTCAGTTGCTTGGGAATAATTTATACGCTTTTTGGCATTATTTTTACATAGTTTTCAGTATAATTTCGTTAGTTGTTAGTATATTTTTATTAGTTTTTAATTAAAATTCACATTTCTGGACTTTACTATGAGTTTGTGTGTTTTTCTGTGATTTTAGGTATTTTCTGGCTGAAATTGAGGGACCTGAGCAAACATCAGATTCAGCGGTTGAAGAAGGACTGCAGATGCTGTTAGATTCTGACCTCCCTGCACTCAAAGTGGATTTTCTGGAGCTACAGAACTCCACATGGCGCGCTCTCAATTGTGTTGGAAATTAGACATCCAAGGCTTTCCAGTAATATATAATAGTTCATACTTTGCCCGAGTTTAGATGACACAAACTGGCATTCAACGCCAGTTCCATGCTGCATTCTGGAGTTAAATGCCAGAAACAGGTTGCTAAGTGGAGTTAAAAGCCAGAAATAGGTTACAAACTGGCGTTCAAGTCCAAGAGAAGCCTCTACACGTGTAAAGCTTAATGCTCAGCCCAAGCACACACCAAGTGGGCCCCAAAAGTGGATTTCTGCATCATTTACTCATTTCTGTAAACCCTAGTAACTAGTTTAGTATAAATAGGACTTTTTACTATTGTATTTACATCTTCAGATCTATCTTTGGATATCTTTGGACGTTTAGTTCTGAGATCATGGGGCTGGCCATTCGGCCATGCCTGGACCTTATCACTTATGTATTTTCCACGGTAGAGTTTCTACACTCCATAGATTAAGGTGTGGAGCTCTGTTGTTCCTCATGAATTAATACAAAGTACTACTATTTTTCTATTCAATTCAAGCTTATTCCTTCTCTAAGATATCCATTTGCACCCAAGAACATGATGAATGTGATGATTATGTGACGCTCATCATCATTCTCACCCATGAACGCGTGCCTGACAAATACTTCCGGTCTACTTGCAAACAAGCTAGAATGAGTATGAGACAGCAGGAAAGCAGAGGTTCAGAGGAACGAAAGCATCTCTATACGCTTATCTGAAATTCTCACCAATGAATTACATAAGTATCTCTATCCTAGTTTATGTTTTATTTATCTTTTAATTATTAAAACTCTATAACCTTTTGAATCTGCCTAACTAAGATTTACAAGGTGACCATAGCTTGCTTCAGGCCGACAATCTCTGTGGGATCGACCCTTACTCATGTAAGGTTTATTACTTGGACGACCCAGTGCACTTGCTGGTTAGTTGTGCGAAGTTGTGATAAAGAGTTGTGATTACAATTGTGCGTACCAAGTTGTTGGCGCCATTGATGATCACAATTTCGTGCACCACTAGCCTAAGCTAATCAAAGATCCAAATTAAGGGATATTTATTATTTTTCACTTAGGCTTGTAATGTGCTACAATTAAGAACAAATGGGTTAAGCATAGGCTCAAAATTGGCTAACAATGGAAGATAAAAGGTAGACTATTTGGGTAAGTGAGCTATTTGAACAATGGCCTTAATCATATAAATGCATGTATACACAAAATAATGGACATAAAGAATCAAACAAATCAAAGATTACAATCATAGGAAGAGAATAATGCGCACAAGAATGAAAATAAGTGGTCATATGATGTAACCACACAATTAGGCTCAAATCTCACATGCTTGTGTTCTTAGCTCAAAACATGATCCACAAAGTATATAATTCAAGCAAGTTCTAAAAAAATTTTTTTCAATCAATAGGGGTGCCCTATAGATAAAATTCTTGGAAAATATCATGATTTTGACTAAGCTTATTATATACATATGCAAAATAAGAAAATGCAACTAAGAATCCTAAAATGAAATGCAAAAGTGTTGGGATTAGAAATTTGTCACCCAAAAATGCCGAATGGTCGGACGACCTCCCCACACTTAAAAGTTTGCACCGGCCTCGGTGCATCCAAAGATGAGCAAAGGGGGTACGACGACTTTCCGAGTTGCCACCTTCATCTGGTAGGTCAACCTGTGCTGCGTGTTCTTCCTTCCGCTTCCATTTTTGCTTATGGTGCGTCCATCATGAAAAACAAAATAAACACCGTAAGATGAAAAAAAAATACAAAAGCTAGGAAGCGTGAATTGTTGGAATGAGGTGAATCACTAGAATTAAGTGAGTGAATTGGTGTGACATTGATGAAAAATAGTTATATGGGTTCTAACTTGCATGCGGTTTAGAACTCACACTCTAGTATTTAGAAACCATGTCACAATTATACAAAAGAAGACACACATTTCACTTATTCTAGTGTGCTTGAAATACTTCAAAAGACTTGTAGGTTAAGTCAACCACACAAGTAGTGAAGAGGCATGAAAGCATTCAAGCAATTAATCAAGCAATTGTGAAATTGGATAATGAATGGGCATTGATTGATGTGTAAGTGAACTTAATGAACATAATGGTATATGAAACTTACACCACAATCAATGGAGGTATTCAATCAATCACATAGCAAGCATGGATGCTATGGAACTTAGGAAAAAGGGTATAGAAGTGAAAATCAATCACATAGCAAGCATGGTCCACAAAGCTTGAAAAGCTAAAAAATATGTCATTAGGTAAGCTTTTGATCCAATTTCACAATTCCAAAAACTCAATGCATGCACTAGGTGATATGAGTACGGTTAAATCATAAACAAGTATCACCTAAAAAAAATGCAATGATAATATACAATTGCCTAACAATGGATGATGAATGCATGGTAGCCAAAACATGCAATTCAAATAGTTAAGATGCATGAAGGCAATGTAACATGTACTTGGTATTCAAAAGCATTAAACATGAAAAGTTCCGAACTAAGTATCCAAATATAACCTCCACAAAGAATCCAACAATGACAATTAACAACAATGATGTTAAACTAACATCCTATCAATAAGCAGCAGCAGTAAACAGTAAACAAGATTAGTAATCCAACACTTATAATGGAAAACAAAAGTTAAACAAAAATTAAACTAACTGAAAGAAACAGTGTTACATGATATTTGGTAGTGTTGGATGATGTTTGAAGGGTGGAAAGAAAAGAAGAGAAGAGAGAAGAAGGAAAGAAATGGAAAGCGGAGAAGAAAAGAAGTGTATTGAAAGAAGGACATCCGCGCGTACGCGTGCATGGCGCGCGCGCGTGGGTGGTGGTGCAATGGAAGCGGCGCGTACAAGGCGCGTCCGCGTCGATAGCTTAATTCGAGAGGGGCGCGTACGCGCAAGGTACGCGTGTGCGTGCCTTGGGCACAAAGTTGGCACACTTCAGGCACAACTGTCGGGTGAATGTATGGGAAGTGGAAAAATTCAATCCACGCGTACGGGTACATGGCGCATCCGCATGGATGGTCGAAAATGCTTGAGGCGTGGGTACGCACCAGGTGCGCGCACGCGCAGGTTGGTGCTCTATTTTTCAAATTTTTTTTTCTATGTTTTTGCACCAAACCAAGCATTCCCAACCTCCAAACAACTACCGAAACATCACAAAATCTTATTTGACCTACTAGACTCCCAATTAAACTCAACTAATCAAACAAAACAGGAAATTAAACCTAAATTACCAATATCTACAAAGAGGAAAAGGGAAAGATGTTACCATGGTGGGGTGTCTCCCACCTAGTACTTTTGTTTATTGTCCTTAAGTTGGACTTATGGGGAGCTCTTCATCAAGGTGGCTTGTGCTTGAATCCATCCTTGAACATCCACCAATGCTTGGACTTCCATTGTGCTTTATAATTCAAGATTAATAACTCCAAGCTTTGATGGAGTTCTTCACAAACCGTGGGCTCCCAAAGTTGATTTTCCTTGTGCGATCTGGGATCCCACACTTTGTTTTCACACTGATCCTTGAGTTGATCATGGTGATTTCCTCCGGGTGGCAAGAGAGATGAATTCTCATGGAAGCACCAAACTATCCTCCTAGACCCATCCAATTGAGCACTACTCCAACCTTTGCTCCTTGAGGCTTCAACCATAATGAGCCTAGACTTACAACTCCAACCACTAAACATCCTCCTCTTATGCTTAATTCCACAAAGCGCCCTAAGTTGGTCATCTGTCTCAAGCAAACCATATTCAAGTGGGATAATAAAGCTAAGAGTTAGAAGTTTTACCCACTCAAATGAAGGATTAGATGACAACCTAGGTGGAGGAGTTCCCTATGATCTTGATAAGGCACGCTCTACTCCCGTCCATCCTCTCCTAGAGGCTTCCACAACTTGGCAAGGTTCTTTAAGCTTTACCTCTTGCCAAGCTTCCTCAAGTTCAAGTTCTTCTTCACCAATGTTCTCTAGCTCTTCCCCATCACTCAAATCATAAATAGGAGGTTGAGTAAAATCTACCTCATCATCAATTCCAAGTATGGTAGAGAAGGATTCTTCAAGCTCAAAAGGATCATTTGTTGGTATGGAATCATCATAAATAGGAGGGCCTATTACTTGGGACACTTCTTCCAATTCTTCAATCATATTGTGTCTTGGAGGTTGTGCACTCTCCTCCTCAACATCAACTTCGAACTCCATGGAAGAAGGCTCTTCAATTTGTGCTTCCTCTATGTACTCAACATATCCTAAAGTGCCAACCACTACTTCCTCTTGTTCAATAATCTCTACCTCCTCCTCTTGTTGCATTTCTTGCTTTAACTCCTCTTCTTCACCTTAGAGCTTCAAGTTCACTCCCTCACTAAGCTCCTTGGTTGCTTCTCCATATTCCACAATGGAAGTGCCTTGATCGCATAGGCTTAGGCGGGATGAGACTATGTTGCCAATGACTTCTACCATGATAGCCACTTTTGCTCTTAACTCCTCAAATTTCTTTTCATCCTCCTCTTGTCGCCTTAAGATATGAGATTCAAGATCTCTTAATTCTTGCTTGAAGGCTTCATCGGGAGGTGGTGTAAGAGAGGATTCATTGTTTGAGGAAAGGGTATTGTAGTTGGAAGGTGGTTTATATTGGTGAGTGTATGGACTTTGTGGTTCATGGGAGTATTGATGTTGGAATGGTGGTGGCTCTAAGTATGGTTCATATGGTGGTTGGTGTGGTGGGTATGGTTTAGGATCATGTGGAGGTGAATGGTGGTATGAGGCTTGTGAGTGTGGTGGAGGGCTATGTTGGAGAGGGGGTTCATATGTATATGATGATTGTGGTTGACAACCACAATGAGGATCATCACACACATTAGATTGGTATGCATCAAGATTTGAATTGTACCCATAAGGAGTCGGAGGAGGTTGTTGCCAAGAAGGTCGCCCATAAGCTTGGGGCTCCTCCCATCTTTGATTTCCAAATCCTTGATGCACATCCTCATTAAAGCTTTCATTTCCTACAACATAGTTTGAACCACACTCATAGCCAAAAGAATGAGAATTCATAGTGAAAGAGAAAATAAAAACAAAGACAAATAAGAAACAAAAAGAGCAAAATTCTACACTAGCAAAAACTAACAAACAAACCAAAATTCAAGCTATTCACAATATATACAATAGCCAATAACATAGCGCCATTGCAACTCCCCGGCAACGGCACCATTAATTTGACGAGCAAAAATTGTGTTGGGTAAGGAATTCCACGAAATATTTACATTGCAAGTATAGCTCCACACCAACAAACAATTCTTACAATCAAATTAAATTTATGGTTGTCACAAAGAACAAACCCCAAATAAAAATTAACCGAAGTATTTAGACTCTGGGTTGTTGGTGCACGAAATTGTGATCTCCAGGCTCGAACAAATCCTAGTAATGGCTCCAAAGCTTGGTGCTCTGATCTTAATTCATGATTGTCACAACTTCGATACAACTAACCAGCAAGTGCACTGGGTCGTCCAAGTAATACCTTACGTGAGTATTTGATGTATAAATCCACTTCCGGGGCCTACTTGGTGTGTGTTTGGGCTGAGCTTAAGTGTTGCACGTGCAGAGGCCAATTGTGGAGTTGAACGCCAGTTTTTGTGCCAGTTTGGGCGTTCAACTCTGGTTTTGGATCCTTTTCTGGCCCTGGACGCCAGATTTGGGTAGAAAACTGGCGTTGAACGCCAGTTTACGTCGTCAATTCTTGGCCAAAGTATGGACTATTAAATATTTCTGGAAAGCCCTGGATGTCTACTTTCCAACGCAATTGGAAGCGCGCCATTTCGAGTTTGTGTGGAAGAAAATGTATCCCTTGAGGTATCTCAGGGATCTCTTGATTTGCAGTCAAATGTTCTACCACTGAGCTATAGACCCTTGATGGAAGCTTTTGTCTTCCCTCTAGAGGTTCTAGAGGTTTCTCTGGCCTTAGGTGCCATCAATGGTTATGGAAAAAACAAAAAAGCTATGCTTTTACCACACCAAACTTAGAATGTTGCTCGCCCTCGAGCAAAAGAAGAAAGAATAGAAGAATAAGAAGAAGATATGGAGGAGATGGATGGGAGTGTGTATTCGGCCATATGGGTGGGTGACAAACCCCATTTGTAGGGTTTATCTTGTATTGATTTTTGGGGATTTTATCACCTTTTACCCATATTTATTCAAGAAATAGCATGGTTTTATATATTCTCCTTCAATTGTGCCTGAATGTGAAAACATGCTTTTTAGGACTCAAAATAGCTAAATTTAATTCACCTTGATTCTATTAGATGCCTTGATATGTTTGTTAAGTGATTTAAGGTTTAGGAGGCAAAGATTGGATCAAGGGAATGAAGAAAGAAATCATGAAAAGTTGGAGAACTCATGAAGAAATGAAAGAACCGGAAAGCTGTCAAGCCGACCTCTTTACACTTAAACGACCATAACTTGAGCTACAGAGGTCCAATTGATGCGGTTCCAGTTGGGTTGGAAAGCTAACATCCGGGGCTTCGAAACGATATAAGATTTGCCATAGTTGCATTGCGCATAGGGGCGCGCACGCGCACGGTACGCGGACGCGCCGATGGTGGCACATGACCCACTTAAAGCAAAACATGGCCAGCGATTTTAGAAGCCTTGTGGGCCCAATCCAACTCATTTCTAATGCTATTTAAGCCAAGGATTGAAGAGACTTTTCATACTTTTCATACTTTAGAAGTTAGTTACCATTAGTTTAGTTTAGCTTAGTTTAGTAGTGAGAGTTAGTTTCTAGAGAGAGAAGCTCTCACTTCTCTCTAGAATTAGGATTAGGTTTAGTTCAATAATCTTAGATCTAGATTTTAATTCATGCTTTCATCTCCTTCTACCTCTCAATTCTTTGTTGCTACATTCATTTTCTTCTATTCTTTTGTTGTAACTTCCTTTATGTTGTTCTTATATTTTGTTGTAGATCTAGTATTGTTCCTTCTACTTTCTTCCAATTCAACAAGAGGTAATTCATGTAGGTCTTGTTTCCTTTAATTGTTGTTATTAATTCTTTACATTTGATTGTTGTTAGAATTAATTCTTGTTATTGATTTACTATGTTTTCCTTTTGTGCCTTCCAAGTGTTTGATGAAATGCTTGGTTGGATTTTAGAGTAGAGTTTTATGTTCTTGGCTTGGAAAGGTAACTTAGGAACTCTTGAGTTATTAATGTCCAAGTAATTGGTGATTGGGATCCATTGACTCTAGTTCTCACTAATTGAATTAGTGGAGAGTTAGGACTTATGGACTAGGATTGATATAGCTCATTTGACTTTCCTTTACTACTAGTTAGAGGATACTTTAATGAGATTAATCCTTGCCAATTCTCATATTGTGGTTAGTGATTAGGATAGAGATCCTTGACCACCAACCCTTGCCAAGACCTTTTTAGGCCTTAGTTTACTTTCTTGCCATTTATCTTTCATGCCTCTTATCAAAACCCCAGAAAAATGATTTGGAAATCCTTAGAAAAAGGAGGATGGGAATTGAATACGCTTTATCAAAACTCTTGGAGTTGTCTTTGCCTAGGTTGCCATCTACTCCTTCATTTAAGTGGGTGAAATTTATTTCTATTAGCTTTATTATCCCACTTGAATATGGTTTGCTTGAAACGGATGGCCAACTTAGGGAGCTTTGTGGGATGAAGCGTACACGAAAAAAGTTTTGTGGTTGGCGTTGTAAATCAAGGCTCATTATGGTTGATGCATCAAACATGAGATATAAAGGTTGCTGTAGTACTCAAATAGATGGGTCTAGGAGGATTGTTGGCCACTATATAGAGAATTCACCCTATTGCATTGCATGATAGGTTGCATGTTAGTTAGAATTTGTACATATTTTTACCACTTCTTTGTTATTAGGACTACTTGGGTAGGGTGATGATTTTCTTTCCAAGAAACCGTTTTAGGGTAACCTACCAATTTGAAAATTTTTGTTGAACTTGCTTGAAAGAATTTATTTTGGAACATGATTTTTGAGCTAAGAACATAAGCAAGTGAGATTTGTGCCTAATTGCGTGGTTACATCTTATAACCACTTATTTTTCCTTCTTGTGTGCATTGTTCTCTTTCTATGATTGTAATCTTTGATTTGTTTGAATCTATATGTCCCATTATTCCTTGTATTCATGCATTTATAGGATTGAGGCCATCATTTCATTAGCTCACTTATCCAAATAGCCTTACCTTTTACTCTCCTTTGTTAGCCGATTTTGAGCCTACGCTTAACCCACTTGTTCTTATTTTAGCACCTTACAAGCCTTAAAGCGGAAAACAATGAATGTCCTTTATTTGGATCTTTGATTGGCTTAGGCTAGTGAGTGTGAGTGTCATCCAAGAGTGGGAAAACTTTGGGACATTGGTTGGGATAAAAGGGTGTTTGTGTTTTGTATTTTTATATTGGGGAATTGGTACATATTCATGTATTGATTAAATGTATAGACCTTATGCATTGATGTTCTTGTGTATAGTTTGAAAGAAAAAGAAAAAAATGAAAAGAAAAAGAAATAAAAGTGAAAAAGAAAAAAAAAGAAAAGAAAAAAAAATGTATATAGAAAAAGAAAGAAAAAAAAGAAGAGCAATAAAGGGGACAAAATGCCCCAAAGTGAAGCTCAATAAGAATCAATGCATAAGTGTTGTGAAATGAAAAGAAAATGCATGAGTATGTGAAAAAGTGAGGAATGGGTAGTTAGATTAGTACTTAATTGTATATGTCATTATATAGGTTAGGTGGGAAAGTTTAAGTTAATCAAAGATTCAAATCCTAAGTCCACTAGCCATATATGATCCTACCTTGACCCTAGCCCCATTACAACCTAAAGAAAAGACCTCATGATACATGTATGCATGCATTGAATAATTGTTGATTGTTAGATGAAAAACAAATCTTGGAAAGCATGATTAGGGGAGAATTGAGAGAATTGACCCTATACACTTGAGCGACTAGAGTGCAAACACTTCCAGTGAGGGTTCGTTGCTCGACTCCTTTATTTCCGGCTTTCACGAGCGTTCTTCTTGCAAGTCTACTTGAACTTCATTTTGATATTCGAATTGGTAGGATTCATGAATCGTTATATGATCTTGACCCTACTTGTACATGTATGACTTGGAGGATTGATTTATTTTTAACCAAGTAGGTAAAACCATTTTGCATATAATTGCATATAGTTTAGGTTGCATATAGTTTATTTACATTGAATAAATGTTGATACCCTTTGTTTCTCTCTTGGCTTAAGCATGAGGACATGCTTGGTTTAAGTGTGGGGAGGTTGACAAACCCCATTTGTAGGGTTTATCTTGTATTGATTTTTGGGGATTTTATCACCTTTTACCCATATTTATTCAAGAAATAGCATGGTTTTGTATATTCTCCTTCAATTGTGCCTGAATGTGAAAACATGCTTTTTAGGACTCAAAATAGCTAAATTTAATTCACCTTGATTCTATTAGATGCCTTGATATGTTTGTTAAGTGATTTAAGGTTTAGGAGTCAAAGATTGGATCAAGGAAATGAAGAAAGAAAGCATGAAAAGTTGGAGAACTCATGAAGAAATGAAAGAACCGGAAAGCTGTCAAGCCGACCTCTTTGCACTTAAACGACCATAACTTGAGCTACAGAGATCCAATTGATGCGGTTCCAGTTGGGTTGGAAAGCTAACATCCGGGGCTTCGAAACCATATAAGATTTGCCATAGTTGCATTGCGCATAGGGGCGCGCACGCGCACGGTACGCGGACGCGCCGATGGTGGCACATGACCCACTTAAAGCAAAACGTGGCCAGCGATTTTAGAAGCCTTGTGGGCCCAATCCAACTCATTTCTAATGCTATTTAAGCCAAGGATTGAAGAGACTTTTCATACTTTTCATACTTTAGAAGTTAGTTACCATTAGTTAAGTTTAGCTTAGTTTAGTAGTGATAGTTAGTTTCTAGAGAGAGAAGCTCTCACTTCTCTCTAGAATTAGGATTAGGTTTAGTTCAATAATCTTAGATCTAGATTTTAATTCATGCTTTCATCTCCTTCTACCTCTCAATTCTTTGTTGCTACATTCATCTTCTTCTATTCTTTTGTTGTAACTTCCTTTATGTTGTTCTTATATTTTATTGTAGATCTAGTATTGTTCCTTCTACTTTCTTCCAATTCAACAAGAGGTAATTCATGTAGGTCTTGTTTCCTTTAATTGTTGTTATTAATTCTTTACATTTGATTGTTGTTAGAATTAATTCTTGTTATTGATTTACTATGTTTTCCTTTTGTGCCTTACAAGTGTTTGATGAAATGCTTGGTTGGATTTTAGAGTAGAGTTTTATGTTCTTGGCTTGGAAAGGTAACGTAGGAACTCTTGAGTTATTAATGTCCAAGTAATTGGTGACTGGGATCCATTGACTCTAGTTCTCACTAATTGAATTAGTGGAGAGTTAGGACTTATGGACTAGGATTGATATAGCTCATTTGACTTTCCTTTACTACTAGTTAGAGGATGCTTTAATGAGATTAATCCTTGCCAATTCTCATATTGTGGTTAGTGATTAGGATAGAGATCCTTGACCACCAACCCTTGCCAAGACCTTTTTAGGCCTTAGTTTACTTTCTTGCCATTTATCTTTCATGCCTCTTATCAAAACCCCAAAAAAATGATTCATAACCAATAACAAGACACTCTATTGTAATTCCTAGGGAGAACGACCCGAGGTTTGAATACTTCGGTTATTAATTTTAGGGGTTTGTTACTTGTGACAAACAATCTTTTGTATGAAAGGATTATTGTTGGTTTAGAAATTATACTTGCAACGAGAATTCATTTGTGAAATTCTAAACCGTCAAAAACCCATTCGTCAGTGGGATTGGGTGGGAGAGAGATATTGAATTTTTGAAGGTAGTGGGTGTATGGATGTGAGTGGTAAATGGAAAAAAAGAAGGGATGATCATGAATGGAAAGAGAGATGATGAGGTAGGTGGGGATCCTGTGGGGCCCACAGATCCTGAGATGATCCTGTGGGGTTTTGCTAAATTAGAAGCATTTTGTTCAAAGTTCTCTGTCTGTTGCTGAGTGGATGATGGAAAAGGTTTGCTATTGCTAAACCTATTTCTTCCACCATTATTAAAGCCTTGTTGAGGCTTTTGATCCTTCCATGAGAAATTTGGATGATTTCTCCATGATGAGTTATAGGTGTTTCCATATGGTTCACCTAAATAATTTACCTCTGCTATTGCAGGGTTTTCAGGATCGTAAGCTTCTTCTTCAAAAGATGCCTCTTGAGTACTGTTGGATGCAGCTTGCATTCCATGTAGACTTTGACAGATCATATTGACTTGCTGAGTCAATATTTATAAATCCACTTCCGGGGCCCACTTGGTGTGTGTTTGGGCTGAGCTTGAGTGTTACACGTGCAGAGATTATTTGTGGAGTTGAACGCCAGTTTTTGTGCCAGTTTGGGCGTTCAACTCTGGTTTTGGATCCTTTTCTGGCGCTGGACGCCAGATTTGGGTAGAAAACTGGCGTTCAACGCCAGTTTACGTCATCAATTCATGGCCAAAGTATGGACTATTATATATTGCTGGAAAGCCCTGGATGTCTACTTTCAAACGCAATTGGAAGCGCGCCATTTTGAGTTCTATAGCTCCAGAAAATCGACTTTGAGTGCAGGGAGGTCAGAATCCAAAAGCATCAGCAGTCCTTTTTCAACCTCTGAATCTGATTTCTGCTCAAGTCCCTCAATTTCAGCCAGAAAATACCTGAAATCACAGAAAAACACACAAACTCATAGTAAAGTCCAGAAATGTGAATTTAACACAAAATCTATTAAAAACATCCCTACAAGTAACTAGATCCTACTAAAAACATACTAAAAACAATGTCAAAAAGCGTATAAATTATCCACTCATCAGTTGTCTCACAAGGAAGTGCAATGAAGTGTATGCTTATTGGCTATGAAGGGATAAGGGGATTTTTGATTGATAAGAGGGGCACTAAAATAAACGACAAGAAAAGTAAATTAAGCAAGTAATTAAAGAGGACAAGTAAATAAGAGAAAGCAAATAATAAAGAGAGAGACATTCATAGCAAGGGTTGAGATCATAGGCTTTCTATCCTAGTAATGCATAGATTAATTCGCTTTATTTAGTCAACCCCAACAAATGGAAGAAGGTATCATGTCATCTTCACATAGGGGGAATGTCAAACAAGTCTAATTAATCATGTCACAAATATAAACAAGAATTTATCTTATTAAGTCATCTCCAACATTGGAAGAAGGTATCATGTTATCATCTATGAGAGAAAGTATAATAAGACTAGCTAATCTCAATCCAAAAGTCCTAATCAACTTACTAATTAAATTAGCAAAAGATTAGCGTCAATGAAAACAATATTAGCTAACAACTCTAGATCACCAACATAAGTTGGGTTTTCATGACTCAAGATCACCTAATTACTCTTTCCAAGGCAAGAATGCTCAAAATCTACTCTAACATCCTTCCAAGCATTTTGTCAAACACTTGGAAGGCATACATGGAAAGCATAGTAAAATGTGCAAGAATAGTAAAATCTACCAACTACAAATTGCAAGGAAACAAGATCAACAACTCAATTCAACAATAAAGAAGCATCAAACATTAAATTGGATTAAAAGAAAATCAAATCCAACACGAGCATCCATGAACATAAAAGAGAATTTAACATTAAAAATCATGAGAATGAAAGAGTAGAAGTAAGAAATCATAAAAGAAACAAGATGAAAACATGTAATTAAGCCTAGATCTAAGATGGAAATTAACCTAACCTAATTCTAGAGAGAAGAGGGAGCTTCTCTCTCTAGAAACTAACCTACATGATGCTAATGCTACAAAAAATTGCTCCCCCTTTGCCCAAGCTTGAATTCTGCATGAAATAGCATTAGAAATGAGTTGGGTTGGGCCCAAAGTACTTCAGAAATCGCTGGGGGCGATTTCACTTTAGTGGGCCACGGGCAGCATCGGCGTGCACGCGTACATGGCGCATGCGCGCCCCTGAACGCAAAGTAACATATGGCAAATTTTATATCATTTCGAAGCCCCAGATTTTAGCTTTCCAACGCAACTAGAACCGCCTCATTTGGACCTCTATTGCTCAGGTTATGGTCGATTGAGTGTGAAGAGGTCGGACTTGACAACTTTACGGTTCCTGCATTTCTTCATGAGTTCTCCCGCTTTGCATGCTTTTCTCCTCACTTCTTCCATCCAATACTTGCCTTATGAACCTGAAATTACTCAACAAACATATCAAGGCATCGAATTGAATTAAAGTGAATTAAAATCACTAATTTTAGGGCCTAAAAAGCATGTTTTTACACTTAAGCACAATTCAAGGGAGAATTACAAAACCATGCTTTTTCATTGAATAAATGTGGGAAAAGGTGATAAAATCTCCCAAATCAAGCACAAGATAAACCCCAAAATTGGGATTTATCAAGGGCGTCTTCTGAAATTTTTTGTACGTGGCGTCTGTCACGTGTGCGCGTGGGTCACGCATGCGCGTCATTTGGAGATTTTCCTTGCCACGTGTATGCGTCAGTCACGCGTACGCGTCGCTTGTGTTCTGCGCGAGTCACGCGACCGCGTCGTCCATGCATGCGCGTCGCTGCCATTTTCTTCAAAACTCCATTTTCGCGCATTCCTTCCACTTTTGTATGTTTCCTTTCTGTCCTCTAAGCCATCCCTACCCTATAAAGCCTGAAAATACTTAACACACATATCACAGCATCGAATGGTAATAAAGGATAATTAAAATTAACAGTTTTAAGGCATAGGAAACATGTTTTCACATATATCATAGAATAAGGAAGGAATTGTAAAACCATGTAAATTATATGAATAAGTAAGTGAAGACTTGATAAAAACCACTCAATTGAGCACAATATAAATCATAAAATAGTGTTTTATTAAGATGCTTATGATGCTGATCAACCCATGATGGAAGAGTTGAATTACATGGGAGAGACCTATGGAAACACCTACAATTCCTCATGGAGAAATCATCCTAACTTCTCATGGAAGGATCAACAGAAGCCGCAACAAGGCTTCAATAATAATCAAGGTGGAAGAACCCAGAATAGGTTCAACAACAAACCACCATTCCCACCTTCTCAACAACAGATGGAGACTTCTAAGCAGAGCCTTTATGACTTAGCAACCATAGTCTCTGAACTCTCTAACACCACTCATAGTTTCATAACTGAAACTAGGTCCTCCATCAGAAATCTGGAGGTACAAGTTAGTCAGCTAAGCAAGAGGATCCCTGAGATTCCCCCAAATACTCTTCCAAGTAACACTGAGGTTAACCCAAGAGAAGAGTGCAAGGCCATCACAGTAGAGACTGAGGCCGAATAGGCAGAAGGTGCACTGGAGTTGAACGCCAGTAAGGAAGTCCTTACTGGGCATTCAATGCCCATAAAAGCACCATTCCTGGCATTGAACGCCGGTGAGGGAAGCCTTACTGGGCGTTCAACACCCAAGGCAGCACCAAAGCTGGTGTTGAACGCCAGTAAAGGGATACAAGATCGGCGTTCAACGCCCAAAAAGGGCCAAGCCCTGGCGTTCAATGCTACAATAGGGATAGTTAGCAATCCTAAGCCCACTTAGAACTCCCCTATTGAAGAGCTAATAACACCCAAGGTTCATGAGGAGCCCATTGAAGTTCCCATGAATACTTGGTTAAGGATCATAGAATCTGAAGAGTACTCCTCCTCTGATGAGGAAGAGGAAACCAGGGAAGAGCAAGTTGTTCGGTACCTAGGAATTTTGATGAAGCTGAATGCCATGTTGTTTGGCATAGAGACATTGGAGGAAGAACCTCCAGTGCTCACTAGGGGACTCAATGCCTTGGTTCAGCAAAAACTACCTCAAAAGTTGCGAGTTCCTGGATGCTTCCTGATTCTTTGCGCCATATGCACCATTACCTTTGATAAAGCTCTGTGTGACCTAGGGTCAAGCATAAACCTCATGCCCCTCTCTATAATGGAGAGGCTGGAAATCTTTGAGGTACAAGCTGCAAGAATCTCACTAGAGATGGCAGACAAGTCAATGAAGAAGGCATATGGTCTAGTAGAGGATGTATTAGTAAACGTTAAGAACCTTTACATCCCTGTAGACTTCATAATCCTAGATACTGGGGGTGAAGAGGATGAATCCGTCATCCTTAGAAGACCCTTCCTAGCCATTGCCAATGCCATCATTGATGTATCAAAGGGAGAACTGATGTTATAGTTATGGGAGGACCACATCTTGTTCAAGATGCCTAACCCCAACTCTCCTTCTGACAGAAAAGAGATAGTGGTGTAATACTTAGTGTTAAATTCATATTTTCTGGCTGAAATTAAGGAGCTGGAGCAAAAGTCTGATTTAGAGACAGAGAAAGCACTGCAGATGCTATCTGGATCTGACCTCCTTGCACTCGAAAGAGCTTTTCTGGAGCCTCAGAAGTCCAAATGGAGTGTTCTCAACGGCTATGGAAAGCTGACTTCAAGAGCTTTCCAGGAATGTTGAAGGCCCAAAACTGGTGTCCATCGCCAGCTTCCTGCCCCATTCCAGGCGTCCAGTGCCCAAAGGAGGAGACCAGTGTCCAAACGCCTAAAGAGGATCCCCTAGCCAGCGTTCAATGCCCAAGAGGCATCCTAGCACATGGATCTCAACCAAGCCCAGCCCAAACACTCACTAAGTGAGCCCCAAAAGTGGATTTTAGCACTAAAAGACTGTTTTACCCTTTCTTATGTAATCCTTAGTTATTAGTTTAGTATTTAAGGAACTTTACACCTCTCATTAGAGGAAGACACACACTTTACATGTTTATGATTGTATTTTCTATCAGTATGAGTTTATAAACCTCCTAGGTTGAGGGGAAGAGCTCTGCTAAGTTTTATGGATTAATAAAAGTATTACTGTTTCTCTTCAATCCGTGTTTGATTCTCTATTCTAAGATGTATCTTCGTTCTTCATCAATATGAATGCGTTGAACTGGCATAAAGTTATCACATTGTACTTGGGTTCAGAGTGAGTCTTTCATCGGACAATGATGAACCACCAACTTGATTATACATCTCTTAGATGGCTAATCCACGACTTCATTGGGGACTTCTCGAGATACCAGTTCAGCCAAAGTGTGGGGAGATTAGGGTCTCTGTGGTAAAGGCTAGAACCTAAAGGCACAGCATCCTCCGATCTGGAAGATTCGACCTTGTCTGTGGCGTTTTGAGTAGGATCACCAAGGAGAATAGACTGAAGGAGCTTCACCCTCAATCAGAATGGATCTGCACTAACCCTGGGGTTCATATCTGGAGGAGTATTGGCGGCTGCTCAAACCAGCGTCAATCACATACAGCCTTCCATAGAAGAAATCATTCACAATTGAAGAAGACAGTAATACCAGAGTTAATCCAGAAGGACAAAGCATCTCCAAGCCTTAACTATCTTCTTATCATTAGTTACATTTCAATTTACAAAGTATTTTATACACTATTCCTTTTATGCATTCAACAACAACAACTCTTCTATTTGCCTGACTAAGATCTGCAAGATAACCATAGCTTGCTTCAAACCACAATCCTCGTAGGATTGACCCTGACTCACTCAGGTATTACTTGGATGACCCAGTGCATTTTCTGGTTCAGTTGTACGAAGCGTGGGGATTTGTGCACCATCCTCTATCTATCTCCATAAGTAGCTAACTGTCAAGCTAGTGACGTTAAAGAAGCGCTTGTTGGGAGGCAACCTAACGACAAGTAGTTTTTTATTTTATTTTTCATTAAGATTGTTTAATTTATATCAGTTTAATTTTCATGTTTTCTTTCAGTTTATGATCATGTGCAGTAGTTAGAACAGAAATAGAAACAGTAAGAACTAGAAACAGAACACCGAGTTGGCGTTCAATGCCCATGAGGAGTAGCATAGCTGGCATTGAACGCCAGCCAGAGAGCACATTGCTAGCGTTGAACTCTAGCCAGGGGGCAGAGCCTGGCATTGGACGCCCCATGGGAGGAACACAGCTGGCGTTGAATGCCAGCCAGTGGCAGGAGCTGGGCATTCAACACCTACAAGGGGGCAGGGAATTCGAGTTCCCTAGCCCCCCAAGACCAGTGGGTCCCATAGAAGCTTCACCTACCCTATTTTTTCTCTTTCCTACTATCACTCTTCCCCATATACTCTTCCCTATAAACCCTAACCCAATCACAACCATACCTCTTCCCAAAACCATCATAACTCCCACCAACCCCCATCCGCTCCAAATTCAAAATTTCCCACCCAATTCCCACTCATTCTTTCGAACCCCAACCTATCCCACTCCTATAAATATCCCTTCTTCCTAACCCTCTTACACTCACCATTCATACACTAAAGCCCCACTTGGCTGAATCCTCCTCTCCTCTTTTCTCCAATATTTC
The DNA here is from genome assembly GCF_000816755.2 of Arachis ipaensis. Lineage (NCBI taxonomy): Eukaryota > Viridiplantae > Streptophyta > Magnoliopsida > Fabales > Fabaceae > Arachis > Arachis ipaensis. The sequence goes on along the minus strand of NC_029790.2, from coordinate 47,382,005 downwards.
TCTTCTTCTTGTACTATTTTCTTCATATTTTGCTCGAGGTCGAGCAAAGCTTTTAAGTTTGGTGTTGGAAAAGCATTGCTTTTTTCTTCCCATTCAAACTTATGGCACCCAAAGTCAGAGAATCCTCTAGAAATAGGAAAGGCAAAGCAGTTGCTTCTGCCTCCAAATCTTGGGAGATGAAGAGATTCATCACCAAAGCTCATCAAGACCACTTCTATGATGTAGTAGCAAAGAAGAGGGTGATCCCTGAGGTCTTCTTTAAACTTAAAAAGAATGAGTACCCAGAGATCCGAAAAGAAATCTAGAGGAGTAGAATGAGCTCAGTGGAAGAAGGATGTTCAAGGCAAGCCTGTCCAACTGAGAAGGCTTGACCTCAAGTCCATGACAAGAGGATGGTTGGAATTTATCCAACGCTCTATCTTCCCTACTAGGAATAGGTCAGAAGTGACCATCAACCGAGCCATTATGATTCACTGTATCATGTTTGGAAGTGAGGTGGAGGTATATGAGGTAATATCTCAATAACTGTACAAGGTGGCTGACAAGCCTTCTACCTTATCAAGGTTGGCATTTTCCCACCTTATCTGTCATCTATGAAATTCAACTAGAATTGTCACAGAAGGAGACATCCCCATTGAGGAGGATAAGCCCATCACCAAGAAGAGGATGGAGCAAACTAGAGAGTATGCACAAGAGCTTATGCAACCACCTCAACAAGACATCCATGAGATGCCTCAAGGGATACATTTTCCTCCCCAAGGCTATTAGGACCAATTGCACACTTCTCTAGGAGAGTTAAACTCTAACATGGATCAACTGAGGTTGGGACATCAAGAGCATTCCACCATCCTCCATGAAATAAGAGAAGATCAAAGAGCCATGAGGGAAGAACAGGGAGTTATGAGGGAAGAACAACAGAGGTAGAGGCGTGATATAGAAAAATCAATCACTCCATTGGATCTTTCAGAAGGAGTAGTAGCCGCCATCATTAAGGTGGATTCGTTCCTTTAATCCTCTGTTGCCTATGTTATTTTTTTTCCATGTATTTTGTTTTATTGTCTGTTTCTAGTGCATGATCATCTTTATGTCTTAAAGCTATGAAATATTCCATGCATCTCTCACCTTGCTTAAAAGAAAATTTTTAATTGAAAAAGAAAAGTAAGATGCATGAAACACGAGTTATACATTAAGAATAGTTCAATTATGTTGATGTGGTGGCATTGCTTTTGTTTTCTAAATGCATGAATGAACAGTGCGTATTTGATGTTGGAGTTAAGAATGTTGGATCTTGAAAGAATAATGATGAAAGTGAAGTATTATTGGTAATCTGAAAAATCCAAAAATTGATTCTTGAAGCAAGAAAAAGCAGCAAAAAGAAAAAAATGAAAAAAAAATGCGACAAAAAGCAAACAGAGAAAAAAAAGAAAAAGCCAGTAGCTCTTTAAACCAAAAGGCAAGAGCAAGGATCCGAAGCTTTGAGCATCAATGGTTAGGAGGTCCTAAAAGAAACAAAATCTTGGCCTAAAAGTTCAATTGAGCTCCTCCTCTAACTATATGCTTGTGGTGTGAAGGCATCAAGTGAAAAGCTTGAAACTAAGCAGTTAAAGTCGTGATCCAAAGAAAAAAGAGTGTGCTTAAGAACTCTGGACACCTCTGGCTGGGGATTCTAGCAAAGATGAATCACAATCTAATTGGCTTCACCCAGCTAAGTGTCTGTGGCATTTATGTATCCGGTGGTAATATTGAAAAATAAAGTGCTTACGACCACGACCAAGACTCTAAAGAAGCTGTGTTCAAGAATAAAAAAGAACTAAACTAGGAGAGTCAATAATATCATTTGGATTCTGAGATCTTAAAGATGCCAACTATTCTGAGCTTCAATGGATAGTAAGATGCCAAAACTATTCAGAAGCAAAAAGCTACTAATCCCGCTCATCTAATTGAAACTGAGCTTCATTGAAAACTCTGAGATTTATTGTATTCTTCACTTCTTTTTATCCTACTTTGTTTTTGGTTTGTTGGGAACAAGAAACAGTTTAAGTTTGGTGTTCTAATCAGCAGATATTTTATACGCTTTTTGCCATTATTTTCATATAGTTTTTATTATGTTTTATTTAAGTTTTATTACATTTTCATAAGTTTTAGTGCAAAATTCATATTTTTTTATTCTACTCTGTATTTGTGTATTTTATGATGATTTCAGGTATTTTCTGGTTGAAATCGAGAAGCATGAGCAAAGGTCTGATTCAGAGACAGAGAAAGCACTACAGATGCTGTCAGGATCTGACCTCCATGCACTTGAAAGAGCTTTTCTGGAGCTCCAGAGTCAAAATGGCACGCTCTTAACGGCTACGAAAATCTAACATCCAAGGCTTTACAGAAATATATAAAATGTTCATACTTTGCTTCAGAAATGAAGGCCCAAAACTTGCGTTCAACGCCCACAAGAGGGTGGCTGGCGTCCAATGCCCATAAGGGGGTCCCTAGCCAGCGTTCAACACCCTTAAGGGACCCTAGCTCGTGGGAGACACTCAAGCACAACCCAAACACTAACCAAGTAGGCCCCAGAAATGGATTTTTTCACCTCTAAGTCTAGTCTGTCATATTTCTATAATTCTTAGTTATTGTCTTAGTATAAATAGGATAAAGATCACCATTGTTAGGGATCTTTGCCCCATTCGAACCTTTCATTGTATTTTCTGCACAGCATGAGTCACTAAACCTCCTAAGTTAAGGTTAGGAGCTCTGCTGATTTTCATGGATTAATAAAAGTACTAATGTTCTATTCGATTCGTGCGTGACTCTATTCTAAGGTGTATCTTCGTTCTTCAACCTTATGAATGAGATGATTCGTGACAATCATCCTCATTCTACATGGGTTTAGTGTGATCCTTGACCGGAGATCTCTAAACCACAAGCTTGATTATACATCTCTTAGATGGCTAATCCACGACTTCGTTGGGGACTTCTCGAAACATCAGTTTAGCCGAGGTATGGGGAGATTAGGGTCTTTGTGGTAGAGGCTAGAACCAAAAGCGCAGCATTCTCTGATGCGAAAGATTCAACTTTGTCTATGTCGTTTTTAGTAGGGTCATCAAAGGGATGGACTGGAGGAGCTTCACCCTAATTCAGATTGGGCGCACACTAAACCTGGCATTCAGCCTGAGAGAGAAAGATTGGCAGCCATTAAACCGGCGTTGATCACATACAACCTGCCATGGAAAGAACCACTCAGAGTTGGAGAAGACAGTAAAAAAGGTTGATTCAGAAGAATGAAGCATGTCCAAAGCCTCAACTATCTTCTTATCATTGAATTCACAACTACTGAGTAAATTTATCTTTATTTAGTTTTTATGCGTTTTTCACAGCATAACTCTTTTCTAATCGCCTGACTAAGATCTACAAGGTGTCCATAGCTTGATTCAAGCCAACAATCACTGTGGGATCGACCTTGACTCACCTCATGTATTACTTGAACGACCCAGTGCACTTGTTGGTTTAGTTGTGCGAGTTCTTCTTTTGCGCACCACTTAACACACACTGAACAAACTCCAGTGAGAAAAGTCCTTAGAAGCCTCACAAAAGAATGGAAAACAAAAACCACTATCTTAGCCGAGAGTAACAACCTGAGTTCTATAATCTATGATGAGATAAGAGGGAAACTTCTGGCTTATGAAACCACAAACACAAGTCAAAACTCAAAGAAAAAGGGAATATCCCTAATATCAAAAGTAGAACCAAATGAGAGTGATTCTAGTGATAGTTGTTTAGATGAAGAACTTGTGTTTTTCGCTAGGAGGCTAAGGAGGCTAATGAGAAACAAGGGGAAGTACAAGGGATCAAGCTCAAAAGAATACAAGATGGATTTAAGCAAAGTCATATGCCACAACTGCAAGGAGGCTGGACATTTTAAGTACAACTGCCCAAAGCTCAATGATGAGCGGATATTTTATACGCTTTTTGGGGTTAATTTCATATAGATTTTAGTATGTTTTAGTTGGTTTTCAGTTTATTTTCATTAGTTTCTAGGCAAAATCCACATTTCTGGACTTTACTATGAGTTTGTGTGTTTTTCTATAATTTCAGATATTTTCTGGCTGAAATTGAGGGAGCTGAGCAAAAATCTGATTCAGGCTGAAAAAGGACTGCTGATGCTGTTGGATTCTGACCTCCCTGCACTCAAAATGGATTTTCTGGAGCTACAGGATTCCAAATGGCGTGCTTCCAATTGTGTTGGAAAGTAGACATCCAGGGCTTTCCAGCAATATATAATAGTCTATACTTTGCTCAAGGATAAATGACGTAAACTGGCGTTCAACGCCAGCTCTCTGCCCAATTCTGGCATCCAGCGCCAGAAACAAGTTGCTAGTTGGAGTTCATCGCCAGAAAAGGATCCAAAGCTGGCTTTGAATGCCCAAAACAGCCCCAGGCACGTGAGAAGCTTTAGTCTCAGCCCCAGAACACACCAAGTGGGCCCCAGAAGTGGATTTCTGCACTATCTGTTATAGTTTACTCATTTTCTGTAAACCTAGGTTACTAGTTTAGTATTTAAACAGCTTTTAGAGATTTATTTTGTATCTCATGACATTTTTAGATCTGAACTTTGTACTCTTTGACGGCATGAGTCTCTAAACTCCATTGTTGGGGGTGAGGAGCTCTCCTGTGTCTG
>NC_029790.2:47365757-47377169 GCF_000816755.2 Arachis ipaensis | reverse complement strand
CACCTGGACCCTTTTCACTGGAAGGATGGATGGTAGCCATTGACAACGGTGATCCACCTACACACAGCTTGCCATAGGAGGACGTGCGTGCGTGAATCAGAAGACAGAGAAAAGCAGAGATTCTGAACACAAAGCATCTCCAAAACTCCAACATATTCTCCATTACTGCATAACAAGTAACCTTTAATCCATGCTCTCTTGTTTATTCGCAATTCAACTAATAAATATAATTGACTTCTTGACTGAGAGATGCAAGATAACCATAGATTGCTTCAAACCAACAATCTCCGTGGGATTCGACCCTTACTCACCTAAGGTATTACTTGGACGACCCAGTGCACTTGCTGGTTAGTGGTACGAGTGTGAAAAGTGTGATTCACAATTCGTGCACCAAGTTTTTGGCGCCGTTGTCGGGGATTATTCGTGTTTGAACAACTGACGGTTTATTTTGTTGCTTAGATTAGGAAAAATTTTTCTTTTTGGTTTAGAGTCTCTTATTATTGTTCTTGGTTAAAATTTTATACTTCTTCAAAACAAGTGTTACATTTACTGCCCAATTGGCTAGAGCGTTGGTCTAAGTTCGTGGCAGTTTGGTATACTCTTTTTAAAAATCTTTTTCAAAATTAATAATTTCTCTATTAATTTTGTGCCAAACTTTAAGTTTGGTGTTTTCTTGTTGATTTCCCTTTGGTTTTCGAAAATTTTAGTTTCGTTTTCTAAAAATTTTAAGTTTGGTGTTCTTTCTTCATGTTCTTGTGTTCTTGTGAGTCTTCAAAGTGTTCTTGAGTTTTCCTTGTTTTAAGTTTGGTGTTCCTTGGTGTTTTCCCTCCAAAATTTTCAAAAACAAGGAGCATTAGATCTAAAAATTTTAAATCTTGTGCTATCTTATTGTTTCTCTCTCTCCTCTTTAAATTCAAAAATATCTTTTCTCTCTATTTTAAAACAAATTTTCGAAATTTACCTTTAAAATTCAGATTTTTTTTTTCAAAATTTAAAACCCTTTTCAAAAATCATCATATCCTTTTTAAAACTTCCTAACCAATTTCTCTCTCCTCATTTTTTCGAAAATTTTCAACTATTTTTGTTTATTTTATTTTAATTTATTTCATTTTTGAATTAAATAAATAAATAAATAAATAAAAATAAATTTTTTATTTGACATCATTTCCCTTTCTCCATTATGGATCTAAGTGGAAATGAACAGTCCAGGAGGACTCTGGGGTCATATGCTAACCCCTCTACTGCTTCATATGGGAGTAGTATCTGCATACCCTCCATTGGAGTCAGTAGCTTTGAGTTGAATCCTCAGCTCATTATCATGGTGCAGCAAAGTTGCCAGTATTCCGGTCTTCCACAGGAAGAACCTACAGAGTTTCTGGCACAATTTTTACAAATTGCTGACACGGTACATGATAAGGAAATAGATCAGGATGTCTACAGACTATTACTGTTCCCATTTGCTGTAAAAGATCAAGCTAAGAGGTGGTTAAATAACCAACCTAAGGCCAGCATAAGGACATGGAAACAGCTGACAGAAAAATTCCTGAATCAATACTTTCCCCCAAAACGGATGACACAGCTAAGGCTGGACATCCAAGGCTTTAAACAAGGAGATAAGGAATCTCTTTATGATGCCTGGGAGAGATACAGAGAGATGCTACGAAAATGCCCCTCTGAAATGTTTTCAGAGTGGGTTCAGTTAGACATCTTCTATTATGGGCTTATTGAAGGAGCTCAGATGTCTCTAGATTACTCAGCTGGTGGATCTATCAACATGAGAAAGACAATTGAAGAGGCTCAAGAGCTCATTAATACAGTTGCCAGGAATCAGCATCTGTACCTAAGCAGTGACCCTTCCATGAAAGAAGAGGTTAAAACAGTAACTGCTGAACTCAGCCTTGTAAAACAAGCTGCTGAATCCAATCAGCAATTGGACTTTCTAACAAAGTAGTTAGCCGAATTCAAGGATAAAATACAAAAGACAAGGATGGCTAATATAAATATGGAAGAACAATTGAAGCAAACAAAGCAGCAGCTGTCAAGACAAATAACAGAAGAATGCCAAGCAGTTCAATTAAGAAGTGGGAAAACATTAAATACCCCACCTCAAGGCAGCAAAGAGCCAAGGAATGAGCAAACCACCCAAAATTCACCTGAGGACAGTAAGAGCCCAGGGAAAAGTAATTCTGGCATTAAAACGTCAGCAATCTGGTGGAAGGCTGGCGCTGAACGCCCAGACCATGCCCAAGACTGGCGTTCAATGCCAGTAACAAGCAAGGACTGGCGTTCAACGCCAGAAACAAGTAAGGATCTGGCGTTGAACGCCCAAAATGGGCAGGATCTGGCGTTGAACGCCCAAAATGGGCACAGTTCTGGCGTTCAGACGCCAGGAACAGACAAGGAGTTGGCGTCTAACGTCACTCCAGCTTCTAACTCTGGCACTCAATTGCCAGTGAGAGATCAGACACACACAAGTGCTGATGACAACCCCGCTAAAAAGGCTTCTTCAACCACTTCTGTAGGCAATAACCCTACAACAACTAAGGTTGAGGAATATAAAGCCAAGATACCTTATCCTCAAAAACTCCAGAAAGAGGAGCAGGATAAGCAATTTGCTCGCTTTGCAGATTATCTCAGGACTCTTGAAATAAAGATTCCATTTATAGAGGCACTTGAGCAAATACCTTCTTATGCCAAGTTCATGAAAGAGATCCTGAGTCATAAAAAGGATTGGAGAGAAACAGAAAGAGTTCTCCTCACTGAAGAATGTAGTGCAGTCATTCTAAAAAGCTTTCCTGAAAAGCTTAAAGACCCTAGGAGTTTTCTGATACCATGTATATTAGAAGGTAATTGCACCAAGACAGCTTTATGCGATCTTGGGGCAAGCATCAACCTAATACCTGCATCCACTATCAGAAAGCTTGGCTTAACTGAAGAAGTTAAACCAACCCGGATTGGTCTCCAACTTGCTGATGGCTCCATTAAATACCCATCAGGCGTGATTGAAGACATGATTGTCAGAGTTGGACCATTTGGGCTATGTAATGCGCCTTCAACCTTCCAGAGATGCATGCTCTCTCTTTTCTCTGATATGGTGGAAAAATTTCTGGAAGTCTTCATGGATGACTTCTCAATATATGGAGACTCATTCAGCTCCTGTCTTGATCACCTGAAACTTGTCCTGAAGAGATGCCAAGAGACCAACCTAGTCTTAAACTAGGAAAAATGTCACTTCATGATGACTGAAGGGATTGTCCTTGGGCATAAAATCTCAAACAAGGGAATAGAGGTGGATCAAGCAAAAATAAAGGTAATTGAAAAATTACCACCACCTGCCAAGTTTAAGGCAATCAGAAGCTTTCTGGGGCATGCAGGATTCTATAGGAAGTTTATAAAGGATTTTTCAAAAATCGCAAAACCTCTAAGCAATCTGCTAGCTGCTGACACGCCATTTGTGTTTGACACAGAGTGTCTGCAGGCGTTTGAAACGCTAAAAGCTAAGTTGGTCACAGCACCAGTTATTTCTGCACCAGACTGGACATTACCATTTGAGCTAATGTGTGATGCCAGTGATCACGCCATTGGTGCAGTATTGGGACAGAGGCAAGACAAGTTTCTGCATGTCATTTATTATGCTAGTCGCGTTTTAAATGATGCCCAGAAAAATTACACAACCACAGAAAAAGAATTACTTGCAGTGGTTTATGCCATTGACAAATTCCGATCATACTTAGTAGGATGAAAAGTGATTGTGTATACTGACCATGCTGCTCTTAAATATCTACTCACAAAGCAGGATTCAAAACCCAGGCTCATCAGATGGGTGTTACTTCTGCAAGAGTTTGATATAGAAATAAGAGACAGAAAAGGGACAGAGAACCAAGTGGCTGATCATCTGTCCCGGATAGAGCCAGTAGAAGGAACGTCCCTCCCCTCTCTTAAGATCTCTGAGATTTTTCCGGATGAGCATTTATTTGCCATTCAGGAAACACCATGGTTTACCGATATTGCAAACTATAAAGCTGCAAGGTTCATACCCAAAGAGTACAACAGGCAACAAAAGAAAAAATTAATCACTGATGCAAAGTACTACTTGTGGGATGAACCCTATCTCTTTAAGAGATGTGCAGACGGAATAATCCGTAGGTGTGTTCCTAGAGAAGAAGCGTAGAGGATCCTATGGCATTGCCATGGATCTCAATATGGAGGCCATTTCGGGGGTGAACGAACAGCCACCAAGGTCCTCCAATGTGGCTTCTATTGGCCCACACTCTATAGAGATTTCCGAGAGTTTGTACGCAACATTGACAGTTGCCAAAGAGCTGGTAATCTGCCCCATGGTTACGCCATGCCTCAACAAGGAATCTTGGAGATTGAATTGTTTGACGTATGGGGAATTGACTTCATGGGACCTTTCCCACCATCATTCTCAAACACTTATATTCTGGTGGCAGTTGACTATGTATCAAAATGGGTTGAGGCCATTGCCACACCCACCAATGATACTAAAACAGTGCTGAAGTTCCTCCAGAAACATATCTTTAGTAGGTTTGGTGTCCCTAGAGTACTAATCAGTGATGGGGGCACTCACTTCTGCAACAAACAGCTTTACTCTGCCATGGTTCGGTATGGGATTCACCACAAGATAGCTACTCCATATCATCCACAAACTAATGGGCAAGCTGAAGTCTCTAACAGAGAATTAAAGAGAATCCTAGAAAGAACAGTAAGTACCCGTAGAAAGGATTGGGCACGGAGCTTGGATGATGCTCTGTGGGCTTACAGAACAGCATTCAAGACCCCTATAGGGACCTCTCCATACCAACTTGTGTATGGTAAGGCATGTCACCTGCCCGTGGAACTGGAACATAAAGCCTACTGGGCAACCAGATTCTTAAACTTTGATGCCAAATCAGCAGGAGAAAAAAGATTGCTCTAGCTAAATGAGCTAGAGGAATTCAGATTCACTGCTTTCGAAAATGCCAAGCTTTATAAAGAGAAATAAAAAAAGTGGCATGATAGAAAGCTGTCATCTAGAATCTTTGAACCAGGACAAAAGGTTCTGCTGTTTAACTCTAGACTTAGGCTATTCCCCGGGAAACTAAAATCCCGGTGGAGGGGATCATATGTGATTACAAGTGTATCACCATATGGTTATGTGGAGCTTCAAGATATTGATTCTGATAAGAAGTTCATTGTCAATGGACAGAGAATCAAGCACTATCTTGAAGGCAACATTGAGCAAGAGTGCTCAAGGCTGAAGCTAGATTAAAAGCTCAACAAGGTCCAGCTAAAGACAATAAAGAAGCGCTTGCTGGGAGGCAACACAGCCATGGGGCATCAATCCTCTAAGCATTTTTCCCTATTTTTATTTTTTTTATTTGTTTATATAAAGTTCATTAATAACAAGGTAAAGAAACAATTGCATAAGTTCACAGGGTTACAGAAGGAATCTGCACACAAAACAGAGAAAAAGAGCTCACTGGCAAGAAAATGCCAGTAAGAGCCTGTTTTGGGCGTTCAGTGCCCAAAAGAGGCATCCAATGGGCGCTGAACGCCAGTAAGGACAGCTATCTGGCGTTCAACGCCAGGAAAGGGCAACAACTAGGCGTTGAACGCCCAGGAGAGCAGCATTTGGGCGTTGAACGCCCAAAACAGGCAGCATTTGGGCGTTCAAACGCCAGGATGATGGGGAGGAGGTAAATTCGTTTCTTCATATTTTTCATTCTAATTTTAATTTCCATGTTTCAAATCATGATTTCTTGCATACACATGTTAAGAACCCTGATTTCTAAAATCCTTAATTTCAAAAAATCCTACTTTAAAAATATCAAATATATCTTAATCCATAAGCACAAACCCTCTTTTTCAATCCAATTCAACTCTTTTCCAAAAATCTTTTCAACTCATCAATATCTTTTTCAAATCTCCACATTATCTTTTTCAAAATCTAGATTTATCTTTTTCAAAAATTTTTCATATCTTTTCAATTTTAAACTATATCCTCTCTTATCATATCTTCTATCTTATCTTTTCCAAATCAATCTTTCTTATCATATCTTTTCTAAATTTTCGAACCCACCACCCTCCATTTAAATATGGGTTCGTCCCCCCCCCCTCCATCAACAATTGCACCTAGCTCTCCTTCTATCCCTCTCCTTTCTTTTCTTTTGCTTGAGGACAAGCAAACCTCTAAGTTTGGTGTGTTTATCCGTGATCACTAAGATCATGGCTCCTAAGGGAAAACAACCCACTTCAAGAGGCAAGAAAGAGAGCATTCCAAAACCACTTTGGAATCAAGGGAAGTTCTTATCTAAAGAACATTCAGACCATTATTACAAAATAATGGGTCTAAGATCAGTGATCTCGGAAGTTAGATTCGATCTGAAAGAAGACGAATATTCAGAGATCCAGGAGCAAATTTGAATCAGGAACTGGGAGGTCCTAGCTAATCCTGAGACGAAAGTGGGAAGGAATATGGTCCAGGAGTTCTATGCTAACATGTGGCAGACAGACAAGCAAAAACTATCTGAAACTGCTTTCTATGAATATCGGACCGTGGTCAGAGGAAAGATTGTTCATACCAACCCTGACAAGATCAGGGAGATCTTAAAGCTACCTCAGCTGAAAGATGATCCAGACTCATTCAACAGGAGAATGATGAGAACAGACAAGGGCCTGGATAAGATTCTAGAGGATATATGTATCCCTGGAGCCTGGTGGACCACCAGTACGAAGGGTGTCCCAAATCAACTCAAAAGAGAAGATCTCAAAGCCAGAGGATGGCTGGACTTCATTGGGCATTCTCTGCTGCCCACCAGCAACCGTTCTGAAGTCACTGTTAAAAGAGCAGTGATGATCCATTGCATCATGATGGGAAAAGAAGTGGAAGTTCATCAACTGATTTCAACTGAATTCTACAAAATTGCTAATAAAAATTCTAAAGAGGCCAGGTTGGCTTACCCAAGCTTGATTTCTCTGCTCTGCAAGGACGCTGGAGTAAGGATGGGAATAACTGAGTATATCTCAATTGAGAAACCAATCACCAAAGCATCAATGGAAAAACAACAAGCACAGGATGACCCCATCAAGAAGTAAACACAGGAATTTCTCCCAGAAATCCCTCAATCTGAATATTGGGAGTATCTTGAAACATCAATTACCAAGATGCAAGAAGCTATGGAACAAATAATAAAGGAACAGAAGGAACAAAGTCAAATTCTTTGCTATTTGATTAAAGAACAGGAAGAGCAAGGGCGTGACTTGAGGTAATTGAAGCGCCAGAAGTTATCTCTTGAAGGACCAAGCACCCCACAGATCCGAGGAACATCCACTTCCCAGAACAAAGGTTGTTAAATTCGAATTTCTGCTTTAACTCTGTGATAGTTGTCGTTATAAGAGTTTACCTTAGGAGTCATATAGTAGTAATTAGTGTCTATTTTGATTTTACCTCCAATTAAGTTATAGTATATTTTTCTCATCATCAGCAAACATGAATAAAATCGTAGATCTTTTGAATAAGAGGCAATAAAATTCGAGTTTTTTTTAATAAGAAAAATTCTAATTAGTAACATGTGGTGGCAATGCTTTCTGTCTTCTGAATGAATGCTTGAACAGTGCATATGTCTTTTGAATTTGTTGTTTAAGACTGTTAAATATGTTGGCTCTTGAAAGAATGATGAACATGAGACATGTTATTGATAATCTGAAAAATCATAAAAATGATTCTTGAAGCAACAAACAGCAGCAAAGAACAAAGCTTGCAGAGAAAACAAAGTGCTTAGGGCCACGGCCAAGACTCATAAAGTAGCTGTGTTCAAGAATCATCATACTGAAATAGGAGAATCAATAACACTATCTGAATTCTAAGTTCCTATAGATGCCAATCACTCTGAGCTTCAATGGATAAAGTGAGATGCCAAAACTGTTCGGAAGCAAAAAGCTACTAGTCCTGCTCATCTAATTAGAATCTGAGCTTCACTCAAAAACTCTGAGATATTATTGCTTCTTGACTTATTAGTCTTCTATTTTATTTGTCTAGCTGCTTGAGGACAAGCAACAGTTCAAGTTTGGTGTTGTGATGAGCAGATATTTTATACGCTTTTTTGGGTTAATTTCATATAGATTTTAGTATGTTTTAGTTGGTTTTCAGTTTATTTTCATTACTTTCTAGGAAAAATCCACATTTCTGGACTTTACTATGAGTTTGTGTGTTTTTCTGTAATTTCAAGTATTTTCTGGCTGAAATTGAGGGAGCTGAGCAAAAATCTGATTCAGGCTGAAAAAGGACTGCTGATGCTGTTGGATTCTGACCTCCCTGCACTCAAAATGGATTTTCTGGAGTACAGGACTCCAAATGGAGTGCTTCCAATTGTGTTGGAAGGTAGACATCCAGGGCTTTCCAGCAATATATAATAGTCCATACTTTGCTCAAGGATAAATGACGTAAACTGGCGTTCAACGCCAGCTCTCTGCCCAATTCTGGCGTCCAGTGCCAGAAACAAGTTGCTAGTTGGAGTTCAACGCCAGAAAAGGATCCAAAGCTGGCGTTGAACGCCCAAAACAGCCCCAGGCACGTGAGAAGCTTTAGTCTCAGCCCCATAGATTGATGGCGGCATTCATGAGAATTCGGAAAGTCTAAACCTTGTCTGTGGTATTCTGAGTAGGATTCTGGGATTGGATGGCCGTGACGAACTTCAAACTTGCGAGTGCTGGGCGTAGTGACAAATGCAAAAGGATAGTAAATCCTATTCCGGTACGACTGAGAACCTGCAGATGATTAGCCGTGCGGTGACAGCGCACCTGGACCCTTTTCACTAGAAGGATGGATGGTAGCCATTGACAACGGTGATCCACCTACACACAACTTGCCATAGGAGGACGTGCGTGCGTGAATCAGAAGACAGAGGAAAGCAGAGATTCTAAAGACAAAGCATCTCCAAAACACCAACATATTCTCCATTACTGCATAACAAGTAACCTTTAATCCATGCTCTCTTGTTTATTCGCAATTCAACTAATAAATATAATTGACTTCTTGACTGAGAATTGCAAGATAACCATAGATTGCTTCAAACCAACAATCTCTGTGGGATTCGACCCTTACTCACGTAAGGTATTACTTGGACGACCCAGTGCACTTACTGGTTAGTGGTACGAGTGTGAAAAGTGTGATTTACAATTCGTGCACCACTCAAGTAGGAGGACAAAGGGAAGAAAGAAAAGAAGAGAGTGCTAATAGCCTCTTGAAAAGATTTAGAGAACAATTTGGATGAGGAAGGGGACTCCAAATATAAAGCTCTAGTTTGTTTCATGGCTGGTGAAGATCAATTGGATGAAGTAAATTACAATGACCTATCTATGGATGATTTACACGTCATTATCGATGATCTTACCCATCATTCTGAAAAGTTGCTAAAAAAATATAACAAATGCAAATCTTAAAATGAAGTGTTGAAGGATGAAAATGATTTCTTGAAAGAAAAGGTAAAAGAGACCGAATGTGCTATGGAGTTTATTGAAGAAAATAGATTTTTGAAATCTAAAATTGAAAAACTTAAAGAAAATGATTGATGGGATATTTTCGTGGAAAAACGAATTTCTCCAAAACACCCAAACTTAACCGGCAAGTGCACCGGGTCGCATCAAGTAATAATAACTCACGGGAGTGAGGTCGATCCCACAGGGATTGAAGGATTGAGCAATTTTAGTTTAGTGGTTGATTTAGTCAAGCAAATCAAGATTTGGTTGAGAGATTTGTGATTTGCAGGATTTAAATTGCATAGAAAGTAAAGGGAATGGGTAATTGGCATGAAATTAAAGAGAACAGGAATTAAAGTGCTGAATCTTAAAGAACAAGAAATTAAATGGCAGAAACTTAGAACGCAAGAAATGTAAATTGAAAAATCTTAAAGTGCAAGAAATGTAAATGGCTTGAATTGTAAAGGGAATGGGGAGTTGGATTTGCAGAAATTAAACAAGAAAATGTAAAATTGCAACAAGCAGAGAAATAGAGGAAGACTTGGATTGAATCGGATCTAAAACAGAAAAGTAAATGAGCATGAAAAGCAGTAAACAGAGGATGTAAAATTGGAATTCAGATCTCAGGACCCAAGAGACTAGAAAACCAAGTCTAGATCTCAATGCCTTCCTAGATCCAACAAGAACAATTGCAAAGGAGATTGTAAATTGCAAAGAAAGTAGATGAAGAAGCAAGTAACCGAAACTGAAATTCAATTAAGCAGAAAATTAAACAAGATCCCAAGGTGAGATTGAAACAGAATTTCTTCAATTCTCCACCCAAAATCCAAGACAAGAAAAGTAAAGAGTGCTGGGCAAGAACAAGGAAGAAGAGAGATCAATTATCCTCCCAAATTCTCTTCAATTAAACAACAATGCAAAGAAAAATAAAAGTGAGCTCTAAGCAAAACTCAAAAGAAAGCTATTCTGAAAAACTAAAAGGGAAGCTCCTGAAAAACTTAAATCCTATGCTATTTATACACTTTCTTCAAATGGTCTTCAAGCCTTCAATTGGGCCTTTGATCTTAATGGAATTGGGTTGATAGAGGCCTTGGTTGATTGCTCTTGGAGTTTGGAGAAGAACCGAATTGAACCGGGTTGGAATCATGAAAGCTTGAGTAAAAGTTGGAGTAAAAGTTGGAGGCTAACTTTTACTCTAACTTTTCACATCAGCCACCCTTCCTTGCTGATACCAACGTTGGGGCAAAAGTTAGGGGTCTAACTTTTGCTCCAACGTTGGCCTCCCCTTGCATACTCATGGCGCCAACGTTAGCCAAAAAGTTAGGGGCTAACGATGGCGCAAACTTTTGCTCAAACTTTTTGTCCTCTCTTCCTCCTAACCATTCCTTCTTGCTTCAACCTTTCTCCAAGCTTTCTTCACCTATCATTAATCAACCAAACACATCAAAGCTATGCTAAAAATCATGAGATATTCATTCTTTCATAATATGTGACAATTATAGCATAAAACCTCATGAAATAGCATGAATTCATACATGGTTGATTAAATCAAAGGAAACATGAAAATCTACCCAATTGGCTTGCTTATGGCTCAAGAAAGTGCATAATTAAATTGAAAACAAAAGAAAAAGGCTAGTGAAACTAGGCTAAGATGACTTGTCATCAATGATCTCGCAGGGTTGAGTACCCTCTGCACCTCGCAGAGTTGAGTACCCTTTATATCTCTTTCAAAAACCTATTTTCACCCAATCGAACGTCTCAAATTAACTTCAATAATCCATCTAAAGTTTAAAGATTTGAATTCAATTGCTTTTGAAAACCACTAAAAACTTTCAAATCCTTTTGCCAAGATCCCAAAACATAATTCTTTTCTTAAAATCAATCTAAGCCAGAATAAGTTATTAAATTATATTAAATTAATTTAAACTAAGA
>NC_029790.2:47316506-47365703 GCF_000816755.2 Arachis ipaensis | reverse complement strand
TATATTAAATTACCTTAAATTAAGATTTAGTAAATTAAATTCTACGGAAAAGTCTCTAAGCGTTAAGGGAGTGACAACCAATATCACTTTCTTTATAATGCAAATTTAAAATTCCCAAAAGTATAACTCTAAATTGAAACCATATAAACCAAAATCTAAATTGAAACCATATAATCATTTTTATTTTAAACACTTTCCTTAAAGTCGCAAGAACGCTCCAAAAATGAAATCTTTTCCATGGTTCATAAAAATCGAGTAAAACTCTTTCCTTTAAATTCATTAAAATTCTTAAATCATAACTATTTTCTTTAGTTAAATCAAAATCAAATAAAACAATTATTCAATCAAATTAACCAAAATAAAACTTTCAAAATTCTCATAAACATTTCAGCAGCACCTTCATTAAAACTCGGACTTTGTCACCCTTCTCACGTCCCAACCAAACCATTTCTCAAACTCTTCTCCATTTCCAAAATCAAAATCAAATCCAATATCACAAATCATTTTCGATAAA
The DNA here is from genome assembly GCF_000816755.2 of Arachis ipaensis. Taxonomy (NCBI): domain Eukaryota; kingdom Viridiplantae; phylum Streptophyta; class Magnoliopsida; order Fabales; family Fabaceae; genus Arachis; species Arachis ipaensis. Next base: position 47,365,189 of record NC_029790.2, on the reverse strand, counting down.
TCAAACAAAACCAATTTTAATATCTCAAATGTTTTCCAATCCTCAAAATCATTTTCAATACATCAAACAAAACCAATTTCAAAAGTCTCAAATCATTCTATCATAATCTAGAAACCAATTTCAAGAAACCAGTCCATCAATGACCATTTCAACAAACTAAATCAACAAATCAGAATAACCAACCTTCTCAATAATTCAATAAATTAATCAGATAAATATTCATATCAATCCAAAACAGTTCAATTCAATACATAAGACTCATGTAATCATAAAAATATATTTTTCATATTAATATCGACTTGTAACAATTCTTGAAAGTAAAATTAGTTTAAGAAAATGCCCCTACCTCGATTCACAACTTAACTACATGACAAAAATCTATTTCATCTTATTTGTTCAAAGCAGTAGCAGCCATAACATTCATAGAAGCTTCACCGTAATGCTGTCACAGCAATGAATGCAGCATGCAACCTTGCTAAGTCAACTCTAAGACATTAAAGTCGCAAAATCCTCAGTAATATATAATAAAATAGTGTCAACAGGGTTTTGTTGGAGCAAAACAACTTACTGTACCAAGAAAGAACCAAGAACCGAGCAGTCACAGCTCTAACGGTTGACAAAAACTTGGTGCGTAGAATTCAACTTCACACAACTGAACCAGCAAGTGCACTGGGTCGTCCAAGTAATACCTGAGGTGAGTCAGGGTCGATCCTACGAGGATTGTTGGCTTGAATCAAGCTGTGGTCACCTTGTAAATCTTAGTTAGGCAGATGGAAAAGTTGTTTAGTTGTTTAAGTGCATAAAAGTAAAATAAACATAGCGTTACTCAGTAATTGTTGATTCAATGATAAGAAGATGGTCAAGGCTACGGAGGTGCTTTATTCTTCTGGATCAATCCTTTCTTACTGTCTACTCCAACTGTGAATGATTTCTTCTATGGAAGGCTGTATGTGATCAATGCCGGTTGAGAGGCCACTAATCTTCCTCTAGGCTGAACACTAGGTTTAGTGCGCATCCAGTCTGAATGAAGGTGAAGCTCCTGCAGTTCATCCCCCTTAATGATCCTACTCAAAACGCCACAGACAAGGTCGAATCTTCCGGATCAGATAATGTTGTGCCTTGGTTCTAGCTTCTACCACAAATACTATAATCAAGCTAGTGGTTCAGTAATATCCGATGAAAGATGCTCACTGAACCCATGTAGAATAGAGATAAGTTATGACGGTTCAACTCATTCATAGGGTTGACGAACGAAGAAACATCTTAGAATAGAATCAAAGACGAATTGAAATAGAACAGTAGTGCTTTATTAATCCATAAAACTTAGCAGAGCTTCTCCCCTTAACCTAGGAGTTTTAGAGACTCATACTGTACATAAGAATAATACAATTAAAAAATATGGCATAAAGTTCTGAATGAGGGTGATCCTTGTTCTATATATACTAATCTAATTACTAAAAATTACAGAAATATGATAGGCTTGGGCTTCTAGTGCAAAAATCCACTTCTGGGGCCCACTTGGTGAGTGTTTGGGCTGAGCTGAAGGTGTCTCCACGTGCTAGTAGGGCTCTTGGGCGTTGAATGCCCACTTTGGACTCCCCTTTGGGCGTTGGACGCTAGCTGCTCCCTTTTGGGCATCCAACACCAGGAAGGGGGTAGATGGCTGGCGTTGAACACCAGTTTTGGGCCTTTATCTCCAAAAACAAGTATAAACTACTATATATTGCTGGAAAGTCCTGGATGCCAACTTTCTATAGCTATTGAGAACGCTCCATTTGGATATCTGTAGCTCCAAAAATGCTTGCTTGAATGCACGGAGGTCAGATCCTGACTGCATCTGCTATGCTTTCTTTGCCTCTGAATCAGACTTTGTTAAAACACTCAGATTTCAGCCAGAAAATACCTGAAATCACCATAAAATACAACAACTCATAGTAGAATCTAAAAATTTGAATTTCACACTAAAACCTATGAAAACATAATAAACTTAAACAAAACATGCTAATAACTATATGAAAATGATGTCAAAAAGCATAAAAAATATTCGCTCATCACAACACCAAACTTAAACTTTTGCTTGTTCCCAAGAAACTAAAAACAAAAGAGGATAAAAGGAAGAGTAAGATACAATAAATCTCAGAGTTTTCAATGAAGCTCAGATTCCGTTAGATGAGCGGGACTTAGTAGCTTTTTGTTTCTGAATAGTTTTGGCATCTCACTATCCTTTGAAGCTCAGAAGTGTTGGCATCCTTAGGAACTTAGAATCCAGATGATATTATTGACTCTCTTAGTGTAGTTCTTTTTATTCTTGAACACAGCTTTTATAGTCTTGGACGTGGCCCTAAGCACTTTGTTTTCCAGTATTACCACCGGATACATAAACACCACAGACCCCTTAGGATTGTGATTCAGATTTGCTAGAATCCCCAGATAGAGGTGTCTAGAGTTCTTAAGCACACTCTTTTTGCTTTGGGTCACGACTTTAACTGCTCAGTGTCAAGTTTTTTTTCACTTGACACCTTCACACCACAGGCATATAGTTAGGGACACTTTTCAGTTGAAGTGCTTAGGCCAAGATTTTCTTTTTAGGCCCTCCTAATCATTGATGTTCAAAGCCTTGGACCCATGCTCTTGCCTTTTAGTTTAAAGAGCTAATGGCTTTTTTTGCTTATTTTTTGCATCATTCTTTTTCTTTTTCTTTTTCTTTTTGCTGTTTTTTCTTGCTTCAAGAATCAATTTTTGGATTTTTCAGATTACCAATAATACTTCTCATTTTTTATCATTCTTTCAAGAGCCAACATTCTTAATCCAAATTCAAATATACACTATACATTCATACATTCAGAAAACAAAGACAATGCCACCACATCAAAATAATTGACTATTCTTATTATATAACTCAAAAATTTATGTATCTCTAATTCTTCTTTAAAAAATCAAAGTTTTGTTCAAATTTAATGATGATAAAAGGGATATTTCATAACTGATTGACAAAAATAAAAACTTAACTGTTACTAATGCTTATGCAATTCTTAAAAAGACAAAAATAAAATAGGAACTTAAATACTACTAGTGATCATGTAAACCTAAACATAAGAAACAAAAATTAAAATAACAAAAATAGGGAAGTGGAACTCAACCACCTTAATCATGGTTGGCATTAGGCTCTTCAGGGGATAATTTCTAACGCTTCAGTTCTTCTAGCTCACGCCCCTGCTTCTCTTATTCCTTGACCAGTTTGCAAATCATGCTAGTCTGATCTTTCTGCTCTTCTCTTAGATGGTCCAAGGTGGTTTGCAGTTGAATCATAGATGCTTTCAACTGAGTCCAATATTCAATTGGAGGGATCTCTTGCGGAGGCTCAAGTGCCTTCCTTTTGGGATGATCCTCTAGTACCTTGGAGCTTTCCATCACTTGTTTGGTGATTGGGCTTTCCACTGGAATAAATGTGTCTATGTTAATCAGGACTTAACCTCTTGACATAGGTGAAAGATAAGGTTTGGATAAGCTAGCCTGGCTTGAGTGGACATCCTGTTCACAAATTTATACATCTCACGAGAAATTATTTGGTGAACTTCTACCTCATTCCCCATCATAATGCAGTGAATCATCACAGCTCTTGCAGCGGTTACTAGTGGGAAGTATAGAATACCCAATGAAGTCCAGCCATCCTCTAGCAATCGGCTTGAGGTCCATTCTTTTCAGCTGGTTTAGCTGGCTTTTTGTATCCTCAATCCATTGAGTTCCAGGCAGACATATGTCCTCTAGGACCTAATCCAGCTTTGGATTGGCTATCACCCTTCTATTAAAAGATTCAGGGTCATCCCTTTGTAAGGGTAATTTAAAGATCTCTCTCACCCTATTAAGATGAAAATAGATGATCTTCCCTCTGACCATAGTGCGAAAAGTATAGAATGCTTGTCCATCTTTCTTTTGCTTATCTGTCTTCTATAGATTTGCATAAAATTCATGGATCATGTTTGTTCCAACATTGATCTCAGGGTTGGCTAGAATCTCCCAGCCTCTCTTTCGAATTTGTTCTTGGATCTCTAGGTATTCATTTTCTCCCAATTTGAATGTTGCCTCTGGGATTACTGGTCTCTTACACATTATTTTGTAATAATGTTCTTCATGTTGCTTGGTGTAGAATCTGACAGGTTTGAAAATAACTGTTGGGCTGTCTTCTTTCTTATTTCTTGGAGTGAGCTTGAAAGAGCAAAACCGTCAGTTAGGAATTTCTTCTCGGTTAAGAGAAAATAACTTCATTGCAGGTATAGTTCTAAACTAACAAGTAATTCTCAATCAAAGTTTAGAAATTTGGTTGTCCCAAGTCCAACCCAATAAAAATAACCGAGAGTATTAGTCCCGGGTCATCTTCTCAAGGAATTGTAATGAGGTATGCATATTATTAGTTATGGTATTCAAGGGGTGGGTTGGTCGATAAAAGGGTAAGCAAATAGATGACAAGAAAAATAAAGCAAGCAACTAAAGAAAGCAAGTAATAAAGAGAGACATTTATGGAAAGGATTGAGAGTCTTGGCTCTCTATCCTAATCATTAATTATGATACGATGATTAGCAGGAGCTAATCTTATTTCATCATCTCCAATGAGAGAAGGTACAATGTCATCTCCAACACTCGAAGAAAGTCAAATAAGACTGGTTAATCTCAATTCAAAAGTCCTAATCAACTTACTAATTGAATTAGCAAGAGATTAGAGTCAATGGAAACAATATTAACTAACAACTCTAGATCACCAACATGAGTTGGGTATTAATAACTCAAGATTGCCTAATTTCTCTTTCCAAGCCAAAAATGCTCAAAAAGCTACTCTAACATCCTACCAAGCATTTTGTCAAACACTTGGAAGGCATAAAAAAAAAGCATGGTAAATGGCTAAAAATAGTAAAATCTACAACTGCGCAATGCAAGAAATTAACAATAACAACTAAGAAAAGCACATTAAACATGAAATACCTCAAAATTGCATTAAAGAGAATGGAAATTAACAAGAGTTCATCAACATAAATAGCAACCAAAATAAGAAATTAACAAGAAAAAATAGGAAAATCAAGACAATAGAACAAGAAATTGTAAAGAAAACAAAATAGAAACAAGAAATTAAACCTAGATCTAGAAGAAAATTAAACTAAGAACCCTAATTTCTAAAGAGAAGAGGGAGCTTCACATGCTTCCTACTCTAACTAATTGCTCCCCCCTTGACCCATCTTAAGTTCTGCATCAGATAGCCTTAGAAATGAGTTTGATTTGGGCTTGAAAAGCTCAAAAATTGCCCCCAGCGAATTCACTTTAATGAGGTCACGTGCAGCTAGTCACGGGTGCGCGTGGGTAACGCGTGCATGTTGCTGGCAAATTTCCTTCTCACGCGTATGCGTGGGTGATGTGTGCGCATGGCCATGAATGTTCTTCTCACGCATACGCGAAGATGATGCCTGCGCATGGCCTTCAATTCAGCAAATTCTCATTTCTTCACGAATTCTCCATTTTGCATGCTTTTCTCTTTACCTCTTCCATCCAATGCTTGCCTTATGAATCTGAAATCACTTAACAAATATCTCCATTTTGCTATTTTAAGGTCTAAAAAGCATGTTTTTACATTTAAGCACAAATTTAGGGAGAATTACAAAACCATGCTATTTCATTGAATAAATGTGAGATAAGTTGATAAAATCTCCTAAATTAAGCACAAGATAAACCACAAAATTGGATTTTACCAAACCTCCCCACACTTAAACAAAGCATGTCCTCATGCTAAACTCATGAAAGAAACAAAGGGTATCAACATTTATTCAATGCAAACTATCTATATGCACTCTATCTAAATGCAATCTATCTAAATGAATGCAACTACTTGGTCAAAATAAATCAACTTCCAAGAAAGCATATATGCACATGAGGGCTAAAGGTATTAACAACCAAGTCCAATCCACAATTGAATTGAGTTATTGAAGATAGTTTACAAACTTGCAAGAAAAGAGATGATAATAGGTGAAAACATGTAATTGAGCAATCGAACTCTCACTGGATGTGTATCCGCTCTAGTCACTCAAGTGTATAGGGTTGATTCGCTCAATTTTCTCCTAATCATGCTTTCTAAGATTTTTTCTTTATCTAACAATCAACAATTATTCCATGCATGCATAGAAATATCATGAGATCTTATCATAAGGTTGTTATGGGCTAGGGTCAAGGTAGGATTGTTGATACGGGAAAATTAGAATTTCACATGTATGAACTAACCAGCAAGTATACCGAGTCACATCAAGTAATAAAACTCAATGAGAGTGAGGTCGATCCCATGAGGATTGATGGATTAAGGAAATTTAGTGAGGTGATTAGTCTAGTTAAACTAAAATTTATGATTTCAGTGAAATTTAACTAACAGAATGTAAATTACAGGGAATGTAAATGGACAGAAACTTAAATGGCAAGAAACTTAAATTGCATGAAAAGTAAATTGCTGAAAATGTAAATGGGAATTGGGTGCTGGAAAATTAAAGGAAGTAGTAAATTAAAGCAATTAAAGTGAACTCAAGGACAAGTAACAGAAAGAATGACTCATTAGGGATTGGAGATATCATAATCCACAATGAATCAAATGGGTCTCAACTTCCTTCTCAATCACATGAATAGATCTATGCCAGATTGAAATTGATTGGATCCCAATTCCTTGGAAATCCAATCTCTCTAATCACAATCAAAATTGCCAATTCCTTGATCCAATTATCATGAGAAGAGGTTAAGCATGTTCTCAAATCCATAAGCCACACAAATTCTCAATATCTCAATTCCTCCCGAATAGTGTTGATCAAGAGAGTTGTGAGAGATAGAGCTTCTGTTCTAATTTCCATGATTCCCCATCCGAGGTTCACATGGAAATTCAATGGATCCAAACCCCCTTCTTGAGTGAATGGATCAAATCAAAACAGAAGTTATCTCTTAGCTACCCAAGCAGTCTGAGAGGAAGAAGAATTTCATTCAATTCATATGAATTACAATAGAGCTCCTCCCCCTAATGAGTTGGGGTTTAATTGATCATTGCTCTAAGAACATTTGTAGGAATTTAAATTGCATGAAAGTAAATCAAGCTCACTGTAAACTGAATTGTAAAATTTGCAGAAGAGAGCATAAGAATTGAAATTGCATAAACTCAAATAAATTCCAAATAACTGAAATGTAAAAGTGAAAAAAGGGAAAAGTGTATCAAACTATGCTAAGCTCTCTGGAGTCTCTAATCCTCCAAGAGAGCTCTGGAGTCTCTAATCCTCCAACCTTCTACTCTACTCCTACTCCTACTGCCAGTATCGAAAGCCTCTCCTAAATTGTGAAACTAAAGCCTTTATATAGGCTGTCCTAAATTATAAATTAAAATAAAATTGAAAACGAATTACAATTAAATGAAAATAATCTATTCTAGATGATTCTTGTGCCTTTGATTGAGTGATGTCAATGGGCTCTACTTGCTTGAAGTTTTAATGGGCTTGGAATAAGATTAAACGTACCAAAATTCTGCTCCCAGGAGAACGGAGCGCTTTTCAGGAGAACAGAGTGCTCAGGTACCCATGCGCACGCATCGCCCACGCGTGCACGCCATTTCGCATTTTGGCACATCCACACGTACGCGTCACCCACGCGTACGCGTCGCCTTCAGCGCTCTCCTAGAGAACGTAGCACTCGCGCCAAGAGCGCACTTCCACGCGTACGCGTCACCTACGCGTATGCGTGGCCCTTCGAAAATGCCACTTCCACGTGTACGTGTCACCCATTCATATGCGTGGTCTTCCAAAAGTGTTACTTTGACGTGTACGTGTCACTCACGCATACGCGTCACTTGCGAAGTTTCCAGCCTCAGTATCACAAGCGCTCTTTGAAGAAGAACGTAGCGCTCTGGCTGGAGCGCTCTTCTTTAATTGATGGGTCATGGGCCATACTTTTAATAGCGTGGCCTCACACTCCAAAGCATGCTCAAACTTCAAGGTGTGTCCAAAATTTCTTCTTTTCTTCTTTTGAGTTTAATTTGTGCTTTTTGCTTCTTTTTTTACTTATTTCCTACAAAATTTATCAAATCAAAAGATCAAAGTAATATACTATTTAAGCACTAAAACACTTAATAATGAAGCATTAATCATTAATTTCTTGTATGAAAAAGCATAGAAAAGCATAACATGATGCACAGTCTTCACAACACCAAACTTAAACATTGCTTGTCCTCAAGCAAACAAAGAATCATGCAGTAAATTTTGACTACCCAAGCTGAGAAGAATAGCAAGTTGATGTTCATGGTTAGCTAGTTTTCTATGCATGCAACAATCACAAAAGAAATTCAAATGATTGATGCTTCTATCCAGCTCATCTTATAAAATCTTTTTCCTTATGTTCCTTCCTTGAAACAAGCTTTTCATCCTTATCTTTTTGGGTGCTTTGCACCATGTGTTGAAAACTACAACTCTAAATGCTTTATTTTCAAGTATTACCACTTCATACATAAGCACCACAAGCATTTAATTAAAGGACTTTTTTAAGCTTATTTGTTTCTTTTCTTCACTCTCTAATCATTAATGCTCAGAGCCTTGAGCTTTGAGGGAGTGCTTTTGCAGTTGAGCCTATCCTTGACTCTAAGTGTTTTGTTTTCAAGCTTTTTGCCTGATACATAAACACCACAAGTACTTAACAAATGAATTATCATTGGTACTCAGAGCCTTCAGCTTTCTCATTCTTCCCATTTTCTTTTCTTGCCTTATTTGCATTTACTTCCTCAAGGTTTTCATGATTTCAAAAATTTCATAAAATGTCCTAGATGAAAACTTCAATTAAACAAATTCCAATGCAATTGAGCAACAATAATCATGCTAGCCATTCAATACTTGTATGCCCATGCTATGTTCTTCTTTAATGACCTTGTTTGTTTATGATCATGATACTAAATTTCTTTGAACTCACAAAAGTTTAAGATGGTAATCTTAATGTCACAGCAACATGTTACAATTCAAGAAATCAAGCTATGCTTATTCACAACACACATGAATACAAAGAAAATAAGAGACAATCATGCAGTTTGAATTACTGGAAATAAACAAAAGGAAAAAGGAATGTTACCACCTTGTAGTTCATCTTCTTTGTTGTTGTCCTTTTCCACCTATTCTTTCCCTTCCCACACCAAACTTAGAATGCTTGCTTATCCTCAAGCAACACTTAAAATAGTGGTGATAGGGTCTGATGAGTCATGAGTGTCTTAAACACTAGAGTGTCAGTAGTATATGTGTTTAAGCAAGCAAAATAAAAAATAACAATGAAGGCACAGAAAATAGAGACATTGTGATTGCAAAAATAAGTGGGGTGTGCATGATACATTGCATGAAGGATAAGTGGCACACCAAACTTAATGTGACACTTTCACTTGGAATTGATGCAAGTATCCATTAAAGATTGGAAATAAATTTTTGTTCCATAGCAACACCAAACTTAGAATGCAATCAGATGTCAATTTATTTGAACTCAAACTAAACAAAGAAAACTGTTCTATGCTAATAACACAATCACCAAGTGAAGAATTTGTCACGAGTAAGGATTTCTTGGTGAGGTATTAACAAAAATAGTTAAGGAGCAAAATAAAAGGAAGTATTAAAAACAAAGGAATGACTAGAACAAAGAGAAAGAAAAAGTGTCACACCAAAACAAAGATAACACTGCAGGCCTAAGAAGCAAATGCATTATGATTATACAAACAAGTGGTGTTGCTGGATTCACTGCATAAAAAAATTAAGTGGTACACCAAACTTAGAAGCTTAGTGTGACACTTTCATTTTAGAATGATGCAAGTACCCAGTGAAGATTGAAAATCAAATTTTTGCATGGCCACACCAAACTTAGGATGCAATCATATGCCAAATTATTGAAAATATACAAAGCAAAGAAAGGAAATGTTACCTACAGTTGGGTTGCCTCCCAACAAGCGCTCTTTTAGTGTCATTAGCTTGACATGTTGTTCTCAACTTTCTTCCTCTTCTTCCAATTTTTTAAAAGGAATGACCTCAAGGGGAGAGAAGAGCTAGTTGATGTCCCCTGTTTTGGCCTATTCCTAACAAGCATTCTTTTGTTATTTGCTTGATTTGCGTTGCTTGTTGGGGCAGGGGTTGGATTATTTGTAGTTGACCTTTTCTTCTTTAAGAATGTTGTCCTTCATATCCTGGTCACATTCCTCTTTTTGGTGCCTTTGTTTGTTGCCTTCACTTCTTTGATTTCAAGACTTGGTGGTTATGTGTTGGTTGGAGTGTCCTCTTCATCCAAAGCTTCTTGAATTGTTGGTTCAATGAAATAATCCTTCATGCTACTCTATGCCTCATGGAGATGTATACTTCCTTGATTGTCTTCCTCCCTTTCTTCTTTATGATGTTCCACTAAGTCCTTTAGGAGTGAGTCTTCATGTTCCTCTGTCACCTCAAGTAGCCTTTGTGGATATGAAGTCATAGGTTCAAATACCTCCACCACCTCCTTCTTCATTGGATTTTCACTTGGTACAAGAGCCTTTTCTTCCACTTCCTCACTCACAGATTGGTCTTCATCCTCAATGCTTGGCAATCCTAAGTTTCTCCTTATTTGCTCTAAGTACCCATCCATCTTTTTATAGAGGATTTCTCGTTCTTTCCAGGATTATTTTTGTCTTTCTAAGAATTGTTCTTGTCTTTCCAAAAATTTCCTAGACCATTGAAGGTGATCCTCAACTGTTAGCTCAAGAGATGAAGGTTGAGAGTAATTTTGTGGATATGGATGTGTTATGGTGAAGTTGTTTTGAGGGGTATGGAATGAGTTTTGTGAGTTGTGAAATGAATTTTGTGGATGTTGAAATGAGTCTTCTGTGTAGTGTAATGAATTTTGTGGTTGGTGAAATGAGTTGTATGGATCTTGGAGGAAACTTTGTGTTGAGGCATAGTCAAGTGATGAAGAATTTTCAAATGAAAAACTGGGATGTGAGGTTGGACGATTTTGCATAAATGAATTGAAGGTTCGCTCAAGTGATGATGGCTCTTGATAAGTGGAGTATGGACTATTGAATGCTCTTTGGTTTTGATCCTCCCACCCACAACTTGAGTAATTGTTGAATTCATCAGAGTATGGATCATTTTGTGGCATTGGAGAGTAATCTTGCATGGATGTATTGACAATACAATCAAGTGATGATGTCTCTTGATGAATAGAATATGGAGCATTAAAATCTCTTTGGTTTTGACCTTCCCAGCCACAACATGAGTAGTTGTTAGATTCATCAAAATATGGGTCCTTTTGTGGCTCTGGGAGGTGTTCATAGTCCATCATTTCTTGTTGATACTCCCATCCACCATTAGTATAATGACATGAATCTTTTTGTGGTGTTGTGCAATATCCCATGAAATTGTCTTGATCATTCTGTCGCCCTGGAGTATATCCCCACTAGTTGGATTGCTTAAAATCTGTCATTTATTGGTGATATTCCCAGCCACCATTAGGATAATGACTTGAATCATTCTGTGGTTTTGGGCAATATCCCATGAAATTATCTTGATCATTCTGTGGCCCTGGAGCATATCCACACTGGTTGGATTGCTCATAATCTGTCATTTCTTGGTGATATTCCCAGCCACCATTAGGATAATGACTTGAATCATTTTGTGGTGGTGGGTAATATCCCATGAAGTTTTTTTTTATCAAAAGATGAGGTGAACTCTATTTGAATTTTGTAAAACACAATCACCAAAGGAAATTGAAATTCCTCATGTCACAGAGAAGAATTTCTTAGTGAGACAATAACACAAACACCTTAGTATCAGGAGAAAACAGAAAATTAAAAGAACTTAAATGACAAAAACAAAGTAAATGCTTACTCTAGACTTATCACCCACTTAATCATTGTCGATCTAAATCAACTTGATACGGGAAAATTTGAATTTCACAGGTATTAACTAACCAACAAGTATACTAGGTCACATCAAGTAATAAAACTCATTGAGAGTGAGGTCGATCCCACCAGGATTGATGGATCAAGAAACTTTAGTGACGTGATTAGTCTAGTTAAGCTAAAATTTATAATTTGAGTGAAATTTAACTAACAGAATGTAAATTACTGGGAATGTAAATGGACAGAAACTTAAATGGCAAGAAACTTAAATTGCATGAAAAGTAAATTGCTGAAAATGTAAATGGGAATTGGGTGCTGGAAAATTAGAGGAAGCAGTAAATTAAAGCAATTAAAGTGAACTCAAGGACAAGTAACAGAAAGAATGATTCATCAGGGATTCGAGATATCATAATCCACAATGAATCAAATGGGTCTCAACTTCCTTCTCAATCTCATGAATAGATCTATGCCAGATTGAAATTGATTGGATCCTAATTCCTTGGCAATCTAATCGCTCTAATCACAATCAATATTGCCAATTCCTCGATCCAATTGTCATGAGAAAAGGTTAAGCATGTTCTCTCATCCATAAGCCACACAAATTCTCAAGATCTCAATTTCTCCCGAATAGTGTTGATCAAGAGAGTTGTGAGAGATAGAGCTTCAGTTCTAATTTCCATGATTCCCCTTCCGAAGCTCACATGGAAATTCAATGGATCCAAACCCCCTTCCGGAGTGAATGGATCAAATCAAAACAGAAGTTATCTCTTAGCTACCCAAGCAGACTAAGAGGAAGAAGAATTTCATTCAATTCATATGAATTACAATAGAGTTCCTCCCCCTAACAAGTTGGGGTTTAATTGATCATCGCTCTAAGAACATTTACAGGAATTTAAATTGCATGAAAGTAAATCAAGCTCACTGTAAACTGAATTGTAAAATTTGCAGAAAGGAAAATTGCAGAAGAGAGCATAAGAAATTGAAATTGCATAATCTCAACTAAATTCCAAACAATTGAAATGTAAAAGTGCAGAAAGGGAAGAGTGTATCAAACTATGCTAAGCTCTCTGGAGTCTCTAATCCTCCAAGAGAGCTCTGGAGTCTCTAATCCTCCAGCCTTCTATTCTACTCCTACTCCTACTATCAGTACCCAAAGCCTCTCCTAAACTGTGAAACTAAAGCCTTTATATATGCTGTACTAAATTATAAATTGGAATGAAATTGAAAACAAATTAATTTCTAATTAATCTATTCTAGATGATTTTTGTTCCTTTGATTGAGTGATGTCAATGGGCTCTATTTTCTTAAAGTTTCAATGGGCTTGGAATCAGATTAAATGAACCGAAATTCGGATCACAGGAGAAGGGAGCGCTTTTCAGGAGAACAGAGCGCTCAGGTACCCACGCGCACGCGTCGCCCACGCGTGCGCGCCGTTTTGCATTTTGGCACATCCACGCATACGCGTCACCCACGCGTACACGTGACCTTTAGCATTTGCACTTGTGACGCGTACGCGTCGCCTTCAGCGCTCTCCAAGAGAACGTAGCGCTCGCGCCAAGAGCGCTCTTCCATGCATACGCGTGGCCCTTTGAAAATGCCACTTCCACGCGTACGCGTCACCGAGGCATACGCGTGGTCTTCCAAAAGTGTTACTTCGACGCGTACGCGTCACTCACGCGTACGCGTCACTTGCGAAATTTCCAGGCTCAGTATCACAAGCGCTCCAAAGCGTGCTCAAACTTCAAAGTGTGTCCAAAATTTCTTCTTTTCTTCTTTTGAGCTTAATTTGTGCTTTTTGCTTCTTTTTCTACTTATTTCCTACAAAATTTGTCAAATCAAAAGATCAAAGCAATATACTATTTAAGCACTAAAAGACTTAATAATAAAGCATTAATCATTAATTTCTTGTATGAAAAAGCATAGAAAAGCATAACATGATGCGCAGTCATTAATTGTATGTGGTCAAGTGGACTAGAATTTTGAATCTTTGATTAACCTAAACTTCCTACCTAACCTATGACAACCTATACAATTTAAATTCTAACTTATCTACCCGTTCTTCACTTTTTCACATACTCGTGCTTTCTCTTTTTTATCACAACCCATATGCATTGGTTATTATTACTTCACTTTGGGGCATTTTGTTCCCTTTTTATTGATTCCTTTTTTTTCTTTCTTTTTTTTTCTATTCTTTTTATATTTTTTATATATGTTTTTTTTCCTTTTATTTTTCTTTTGTTTTTCTCTTTTTCTTTTTGATGAATTATATACAAAGGTACCAATGCATATGGTTTAAACATTTAATGCATGAATATGTACCAAATACCCAAAATTTTCATTAAAAATACAAAAATACACTTTTATCTCTACCCAATGTTCCCAATTGAATGATAAACACTGTCACTAGCCTAAGCTAATCAAAGATCTAAATAAGTGGCATTTATTGTTTTTTACTTAGGCTTGTAATGTGCTAAAATTAAGAACAAATGGGTTTAGCATAGGCTCAAAGTTGGCTAACAATGGAAGATAAAAAATAGGCTATTTGGGTAAGTGAGCTCAATGAAATGAAGGCCTCAATCACATAATTGCATGTATACATAGAATAATGGACATAAAGAATCAAACAAATCAAAGATTACAATCATAGAAAGTGAATAATACACACAAGAATGAAAATAGTGGTTATATGATGTAACCACACAATTAGGGTCAAATCTCACTTGCTTATGTGTTCTTAGCTAAAAAATCATGTTCCACAATATATAATTCAAGCAAGTTCCAAAAATTTGTTTTTCAAATCGATTGGGGGGTGCCCTATATGTAAAATTCTTGGAAAATTTCATTATTTTGACTAAGGTTATTATATATATATGCAAAATAAGAAAATACAACTAAAAATTCTAAAAGACCTAAAAAATGAAATGCGAAAGTGTTGGGATTAGAAATTTGTCACCCAAATATGCCAATTCAGTCGGACGACCTCTCCACACTTAAAAGTTTGCACCATCCTCGGTGCATTGAAAGATGAGCAAGGGGGTACGATGACTTTCCGAGTTGTCACCTTTAGCTGGTGGATCAACCGGCCACTGCGTATTAGTTCTCCCACTTCCGTTTTAGCTTACGATGACTCACCCCTGAAAAATAGAAAATAGCACAGTAAGATAAGAAAATTGCAAAAGCAAGAAAGCGTAAATTGTTGGAATGAGGTAAGAACCACTAGAATGGAGCGAGTGAATTAGTGTGACATTAAGGAAGAGTAGTGTGTGAGTTCTAAGTTGCATGCGGTTTAGAACACACACACTGACATAGAAGGCTATGTCACAAATACACAAAAGAAACGTGCACTTCACTCATTCTAGTGTGCTTGAGATACTTTAAAAGACTTGTAGGTTAAGATACAAACAAGTAGTGAAGAGGACATTGATTAAGCAATTAATTAAGCAATTGTGAATTGGATAATTAATGGACATTGATTGATGTGTAAGTAAACTTAGTGAACCAAATGAAATATAGAACTCACACATCAAACAATGACACATATTGAAGTTTATTTGCAATACCTAATTGACATAGAAGTGGGAGATATTGGTGCTATGGAACTTAGGAAGAGAGGTAGAGATTAAAATCAATCACATAGCAAGAATGGTCTACAAATCTTGAAAAGCTCAAAAATATGCAATTAGGAAAGCTTACTATCCAATTTCACAATTCCAAATTCTCAATGCATGAAATAGGTGATGTCAATAAAGGTAAATCATAAACAAGCATCACCTAACAAAAAATGCATTGACAATACACAATTGTCTCATCATAGATAAAGAAATCAAATCACATGCTGGTCAAAACATGCAATTCAAAAGATTTAGAAAGCTTGAAGGCAATGTAACAAGTACTTAGTATTCACAAATGTTAAGCATAAAAAATTCAAAACCAAGTAACAAATTGTAATCTTAATAAAAGATATCCAACAATGAATATCAAAAATAATTATGCTAAAATAGCATCACGTTAATAGTAAGCAGCAATAAACAGCAAACAAAATTAATAATCCAATACTTATCATGAAAAATAAAATATTAAACTAACTAAATAACTAACTAATTAGCTAACTAAAGAAATGGTGATAGATGGTGATTGGTAGTATTGGATGATGGTTGAAGAAGGAAAATAAAAGAGGAGAAGAGAGAAGAAGGAGAGAAATGGAAAGAGACGAAAAGAAGAGTGGTAGAACAGGGCAGAGTCATGCGTACGCTTCGTGTCACACGTACACGTGAGTTACAGAAGTTAGCTGCGACGCGTACGAATCATCGACGTGCACGCGTGAGTGAAGACAGAGAGAGGTGACGCATATGCGTGGGTGAAAACTGTGCCAGACGCACAATTTCAGCATACTCCACGCACAACTCTCTGTTTTTTGTACTGGCCGTGAAAATTTTGGATGTCACACGTACGCGTGGGTGAGGCGTACGCGTGAGTGGTTGAAAACTTTGTGGTCACGCATACGCGTGGGTGACGCATACTCGTGGCATGGTGCTCTACTTTTCAAAATTTTTCCAAGTTCTTGCACCAAACCAAGCATTCCAAACCTCCAAACACCTACCAAAACACCATGAAACTTTATTTGACATACTAGACTCCCAAATAAACTCAACAAACTAAACAAAACATGAAATTAAACCTATTTTATCAATATTTAAAAAAAGAAAAAATGAAAAGATGTTGCCATAGTGGGGTGTCTCCCACCTAGCACTTTTGTTTATTGTTCTTAAGTTGGACTTATGGGGAGCTCTCATCAAGGTGGCTTGTGCTTGAATCCATCCTTGAACATCCACTGATGAATCGGACTTTTGTGTGGTTTAGAATTCACAAATAAAAGCTCGTTGCAATATAGTTTCTAAACCAACACTAGTCCTTTCATACAAAAATTTGTTTGTCACAAGTAACAAACCCCTAAAATCTATAAACCGAAGTATTGAACCTCGGGTCGTTCTCCCTAGGAATTGCAACAAAGTGTCTTGTTATTGGTTATGAGGTATGTTTTGGGGTTTTTGGGATAAGAGACATGAAATGTAAATGGCAATGAAAATAAACTAACAACTAAAAAGGCTCTTGGCAGGATATGAGAACTAGAAGTCCTATCCTAGTTATCCTCCTCAATTGTGACCACAAATTGCTCATTGCTACCACTTAGTTAACCTCTAACCACGGAGAAAAGTCAAGTGAGTGAATCAACTTGATTCTACAAGTCCTAGCCAACTCCCAAGGGAAAGACTAGCGTTAGTGGTATCCAAATCGATTAGCAACTTCTAATTATCCATCAACAAAGGAATTAGATAACTCAAGCGTCACTAATTACTCCACCTAGGCCAAGAGGAATAAAAATCTATACTAAAATCCGACCAAGCATTTCATCAAACACTTGGGAGGCACAAAAGAAAAGCATAGTAAATTGATAACAAAAATAGAATCTAACAACAATTGAATGTAAGAAATCAACAACAACAACCAAAGAAAACAAGATCTACATGAATTACCTCAAATTGCATTGAAAGAAAATAGAACAAATAAAAGTAGATCTACAAACAAAGTAGAAGCAAATAATAACAACAATAGAAGAATGGTGAATGTAACAACAAAGAATTAAGAAGAAGAAGTAGAAGAAAGCATTCATTAAAACCTAGATCTAAGAACTAAACCTAATCCTAATCCTAATTCTAGAGAGAAGTGAGAGCTTCTCTCTCTAGAAACTAAAACTAAACTAGCCTCATGTGTGTGTGTGAACCTATGATGCCTTCCCTTCATTCCTTGGTCTTTTTAGCCTTTTTCCGCCAAAAACTCAGCTTCAAATGGGGTTGGAAACCCTCTAAAATTGCCAGGAACGTGTTCCTCTTTAAAAATCATGTGCGGTCATTGGCGCGTAAGCGCACAGTGCGCGTGCGCGCCCATGGGCTTTTCCAAACTTTTGGCTTTTCATGATATCTCCATTTTGTATGCTTTCCTTTCACTCTTTTGATCCTTTCCTAGCCCCTTTTCAACCTGAAATCACTAGCAAACACATCAAGGCATCTATTGGATCAAAGGAAGATTAAAACTATCAAATTAAAGATCTAAAAAGCATATTTTCATATCCAAGCACAAATACGGAGACAATCACAAAATCATACTATTTCATTGAATAAATGTGAGGAAAGGTTATCAAAATGCTCTAAATTCAACACAAGATAAAACCTACAAAGGGGGTTTATCAACCTCCCCACACTTAAACCAAGCATGTCCTCATGCTTAAACCAAGAATGAAGCAAAGGGTATGACATTTATTCAATGCAACTAATTCATCTAAATGCAACTATCTAAATGGATGCAACTAACTATATGAATGCTAATGCTTGGTCAAAACAAGTCAAATTCCAAGAGAATACATGTAAGCACAAAGGCTCAAACTATGGGAATCAAACCCAACCCACAATTGCATTGAATTGTCAGAAGAATTTACAAACTTGCATGAATATAGGCGATAATGGTGAATACATGTAATTGAGCAATTGAACCCTCCCCAGATGTGTATCCGCTCTATTCACTCAAGTGTTTAGGGGTTGATTCACTCAATTCTCTCCTAGTCATGCTTTCCAAAATTTGTTCTTCATCTAACAATCAACAATCATTCAGTGCATGCATACAAGTATTATGAGGTCTTTTCCATAAGGTTGTAGTGGGGCTAGGGTCAAGGTAGGACCATATATAGATAAGTGGACTAGAATTTGAATCTTTGATTAGTTTAGACCTTCCCACCTAACCTATGACATCCTATACAATTTCAAAGCTAACCTAACTATCCATTTTCTCACTTTTTCACATACTCATGTATTTCCTTTTCATTTCACAACACTTATGCATTGACCCTTATTGAGCCTTGCTTTGGGGCATTTTGTCCCCTTTTTATTTCTTTTTTTATTTGTTTCTTTCTTTTTCTATATTTTTTTCTTTTCCATGCTCTTCTTTTTGTTTCTTTTTTTTCTTTTTCTTTTATTTTTTTCAATTTTTTTTCAAACTATATACAAGAACATCAATGCATAAGGTCTATACATTTAATCAATACATGAGTATGCACCTAATTTCCCAAATACAAATACAAAATACTCTTTTATCCCAACCAATGTTCCCAATCTCCCCAAACATGAATATAAGACACTCTTACTAGCCTAAACTAATCAAAGATCCAAACAAGGGACTTTATTGTTTTCCGCTTTAGGCTTGTAATGTGCTAAAATAAGAACAATTGGGTTAAGCATAGTCTCAAAATTGGTTAACAATGGAGAGTAAAAGGTAGGCTATTTAGGTGAGTGAGCTAATGAAATAATGGCCTCAATCATATAAATACATGAGTACAAGGAATAATTGGACATATAGAATTGAACAAATCAAGGATCACAATCATAGGAAGAGGACAATTCACACAAGAAGGAAAATAAGTGGTTATAAGCTGTAACCACACCAATAGGCTCAAAACTCACAAGCTTGTGTTCTTAGCTAAAAAAAAAAAACATGATTCACAAGAGTATGAATTCAAGCAAATTCCACAAAAAAAAAAAAATTTCAATCAATTGGGGTGGTGCCCTTTAGATAATTTCTTTTGAAAATTCTATCATTTTCACTAAGCATATCCTAAATGCAATGTTGTGACTAAGAATTTTTAAAATTCCTTAGTTTACCCTCTTTTCTAATCAAAACAATTTCTTTTATGCACAAAGGGTTTAACTAAGTTTTCAACAATTCAAAACATTTTCCAAATCACAACCACAAGGCTAAAATGCAATATGTAAAATGAAAGTATGCAATAACCAAAATAAACGTATCCATACTAGCAAATATATACAATAATCCCAAAATAGTGCAAAAAAAAGTAAAATAAGAAGAACTAAGTGATAATGTCCGAAAAGTGTTCACCAAATCCGCCGTCGGTGACTTCCCCATACTTAAGATAAAGCATCGTCCTCGATGCTACTGATCGGGCTCATGGTGAGGGTCAACGGTCACATCTACATCCTACTGGATCTCAGAAAGGGGCACTAGCTCCTCGACATGCTGTGGAATATCCTGGGTAGTCTGTGGAGGTGCCTCCTGATGAATCGGCTCCCCAACGTGCTCCTCTGCATGCTCAGCCTCACGCTCTGTCCCGTGCTCCTCCTCATGATCAGGCGCGTCGAAAGCAGGAGAGTCAGGGAGAGGGGATAGCTCCATGCCATGGGATACAAACACCTGGTCTATGCGGTCGAGACATCGCATGATACGGCACTCACTATGTTCCATGAAGCGAAACAGGCGCTGTACTAGCAGGTATGTCGGCTCGGGTACTGGTGGTGGTAGAGGTACTGCGGCTGTGGCTGTAGAAGAAGATGGTCCTGCTGCTGCTATGGAAGATGAGGGTCTAGCTGCCTCGACTACTGCTCTAGCTCGAGAGCGGCGCCTAGAAGGGGGCTTCTCGTTCACCCACCCACCCCATGGGATAGTAACTTCCTTCTCGTCCTTGTCTGGGGGTGGTGGAACCGCGTCATCATCCCTCCATGGGGTGCCAGCTGATAAATCCCAATTTTGTGGTTTATATTGTGTAGAATTTCGGGGGTTTTGTCAATATTTTCCGCACTTATTGACAAGAAATGCATGGTTTTGTGTTCTCTTCCTAATATTGCTTCATGATGAAAAATATGCTTATTTTGCCTTAAAATTGCTATATTTCAATCTTCTTCTATTACCATTCAATGCCGTGACGTGTTTGTTGAGTGATTTCAGGATTTATAGGACAAGAATAGCCAAAAAGAGAGAAAGAAAGCATGCACAAGAGGAAGGAACATGAAGATGTGGATTTTGGAAACTTCAGCATGGGCGCGCACGCGCATGCATGGATGTCGGATAGCTGGAAGCGGCGCGCATGGATTGGCGGTTCCCTGCGGATCAGAGAAAGCCCACCGACGCGCACGCGCACTTGGCACGCACGCGTGGATCACAAAGTCAATCGGCGCGCACGCGTACATGGCACGTACGCACGACAAGCTGCACGTGACCTCATTAAAGGAAATCGTGCCAGGCGATTTCTGAGGCTCAAGAAGACCAATTTTAAGCTAGTTCTGCATGGAAAAAGACCCAAGGATGCTAGGGGAAAGGGGAGATCATTCATTCACACTTAGACATGATTTTTTGCTATTTTTTGGTTCTTTGTTCTTCTAGAGAGAAATCCTTGTTCCTCTCTAGATCTAGCTTAGACTTGATCTTCGCTTGTTGAATTTTGAATTGGATCTTGTTAATTACTAGTTTTAATTGTTTAATTTGAAATTCCTAGTATAATTTTGTTTAGATCTTGTGTTAGTTTTATGTTTCCTTGTCAATTGTCATTTTATACCCATTCCATGAATCTTATAGATCTTGATTTGTTATTATTGCATTGATGATTTTCATGATTAATTGTGTTGTTTGAGTGATTGTATGTTGATAATTGTTAGTGGGTACTTGTTAATTTCAATTTGATTGCAATTTGAACATGTTCTTTATGAATTCTTACCATGTGTTTGATGAAATGTTTCCTTTAATTATGGAGTAGTCCTCTTTACTCTTTGCCTAGGCTAAGGGAATTCGGTAAACTTGAGTTGTTGGGTCTAATAGATTTGATGATTTAGGAACCCTTAGTGGTCAATTCGATAACCATTGACACTAGCCTACTACTAAGTCAATTAGTAGTTAGGTTGGACCTTATGGGTTGATGTTGACTAAACCATTTAAAATACTTCAGGTATAGAAGTAAACTTAATGAGTTTGGTTCCTCATAATTGTCAAGATATGGTTATTAGACAAGGATAGTGACCCCAATTCCCATGTGTAGCCAAGAGTTGCTTTTATCATTCTTATTTGAAAACCCAAAAATCTTGACTGCTTTGTCTTAGTTATAGTTAGTTGTTTAGTTTAGTGTAGAATTACGTTGGATGTTATCTTTTTAGTTTGGAATTGCTTACATCCTGCTTTAGTCAATTAAGTTAGTTTTTTACGTTTTAAGATTACTTGCTTGTTAGGATTCCTAGTTTAATTTCTTGCTCATTACTTGCAACCCTAGATTTCTAACCAATGTTAATGCATATGTTTTCCCATTCCTTGTGAGATGACCCGAGGTTTGCATACTTCGGTTACTTTTATTGGGGTTGAACTTGTGACAATCAATTCCTTCTAAATTTGATCTACGGACTAATTGTCGATTGAGGACTATACTTGCAACGCGAAATTCTTGTGAATTTCCTTACCGACGGTATCCGTGGCCCATCACCAACTAACTCAACCATCCTAGTGACCATGGTGGGAAATGAGAGAAGACCACGGATGTGAGCGCGCCACATGCTTCTCCTGATCAGCCAGGGAAAATACACCTTCTTCCCCTCCATGACACAGCCAATCAGAAGAAGCATATCCATCAGAATCTCAGAAAAGTGTGTAGTGGGCAGGACATAGTGGGTGAATATCTGCTGCCAGGTCCTAGCCTCCTTAGTCAGATAGGTGAATAACATCTCCTTGGGCCTTTTGTTGGTAGACTCCATCACCCAAGGGGCATCCGGCATGGCAATAACGCACTTCAGTGCCTCATAATCAAAAGTCATAGTGTTTATTGCAGTCTCTGCCTGCTGGTAGGCACATGAATCACCAGTCCGAGGTAGACAATGCAAAACACTCTCAATAGCTGCCTCAAGAATCGAGATCTGCCCACCTCGTAGGTGCACCGAATCCATAGTCTCTCGAAAGAAGTTACAATAAAACTCTTTGACCCATGAAGTGTTGATCCGTCCCAAATCCCTATCAATAAAGCCAACGCCCAATCCCTGAATACGGGCCTCAATGGGTTCCTTCAGGTCGTCGGGTAGGGCCAATTTCTTCTCAATATTCAGGTTTGTTTTCTGATAGCTGGGAAAATGGAGCTCACAGTAAAGGTTTAGAAACATGTATGTATCAGTGGGCGGTCGCAACTGATTCTCTTTATCCACTTTATTAATTGGATTCTTGGCATAATTGGCATAAGGGGGGAGGGTAAGATCTTGAGATTTCTTCCTCTTTTTGGAGGTAATGGCCTTTTTCTATTCCTCTATCGGCCATCCTGAAAATAAAATATGATATATAAGCACTTAGCCAAGTAGAGAGATAGCAAGCAAGTAGTGACATATTCATGAAGTGAGTTAAAAATAAAGAAAACTTGGAACACAAGCTACAGGAATTAGCATGCAACACAAAAGCCATGAACCAAGACTTCAAGCAGAACATGCACAAGGCTTATTCATTAAGCTCAATGAGCATCATACCCCAAAAGAATGGTCAATGGGTTAGTGTAAGTAGAAAATAAGGTTAGTAAGGTAAAACAGGTTAGAAGTTAGAAAATCCAGTTCAACAGTTGGGGGTAAGATGGTCATTGTCTCAATCGAGAGAAGTGCGCACAGCAAAGAAAACAAGCATGTTCACAATCATGAGGAGAATGCAGTCATTGATGATGAAATATGAAATTGCAAAAGAAGCAATTAATTAAAAGCAAGTCATCAATCAATGCCATGATCACTGGGTTTGCAGTAATTGGTGTAAGTATATGGAACATGCACTATGTGTAACGAAGAGCAAATTGAAACAAGTTAAACTAAGAAAGTCACACTAGTGAAAATCATCAATTATTGGAAATAAATGAACCATTTAGAGAAGTTATAGGTTAAAGTCAAATGTAAAGTTTAATTCAAATCATAAAGCATTTGACTTATTTTGAAAAGTGAGGCCTCAAAAGGGTCCAAACTAATGAGTGAGGTGAGGTTATTTGACATAGAAAACTGCCAAATAATTTCTCAATGCACACCAACGGGAGTCAAATTGGATACGGGAATGCTAACCAAGTAACCTAAGAATTGAACATGGTGAGGTTGGGTAACCCTAATTGAGGAAAGTGCAAGTTCAATTCTAGGCAACAAATTGGAATCAAGAAATTTTATAAAAATTTGGGCAGCATCACGGCAGTAAAATGGACAGTCCCGGATAGCCAAAAACAGCAGGAGAGTCATATGAATAAAAAAAGCAACAAGCATAATCAATCAGTAGCAAAAAGTAATAATTGTAACAACCCTAGTTTTGGAAAATCAACTAATTAGTTATTTGTGATTTATTTTATTTGTTGATAATTTTATTTTAGAAAAATTATTTTACTAAAGATAATTAAATGAAGTTTCATGATAATTGGAGTTTAAAGTAATTAGAATTTTTATATAATCTTTATTGGATCTTTGGAATAATTGAAATTATAATTTTGATAATTGAAAAGTAAGAAGAATTGTATAATTTAATTTAAATAAAATTCTATTTTGAATGAATTATGTTATTAATTTGAACTCCTAGAAATTAATTTATTAGAAATGATTAGTTTGATTTTTATAAATGCTTTATGTTTAAGTCAATTAATATTTATGTACAATTTTTATTATAATTAATTATTTTATAAATTGAAATTAAAGTTTCGGAGATAGAAAAATAATAGAGATTTGTATGATTTAATCTAGAAAATTGATATTTGAATTAAAATTGTACTTCACAAAATATAATTAACTTGTTCATTTTATAATTTAAATTAGAAATAATTGATTGAACTTAGCAATATATTGATAAATAATGTTCCTAAATATTTTTAATAGAGTATATTTGATTCTAAAATTACTCTACTATTCAATTTTATCAAAATATCTATTCATATCTATCCATATTACTTTATAAAATCCCTAATTTCTAACCCTAATTCTCAAATTGAAAACCCTAACCCTAAGTTCCTAATCAGAAACCCTAACCTACCTTTTCTTCTCCCTTCAGCCGCACCATACCCCCTTCTTCCTAAACACCACACACACACACAAAAGAAGAAAGAAACGCAGAGAGAAAGAGCACGAAGAGCAGAGAAAAGAGAGAGGGAAGAGCTGCTGCCCCGCCGCCGCCGTGACCATCGCACTGCCTCCGTTCAGCCCGCTGCCACTACGCCGTCCTTGTCGCAGCCACTCCCGCCAGAACTCATGCCACCGATTTGTCGCTCCAGGAGACGCCGTTGCAACTGCCGCCGTCCTTGTCGCCGTTTGCGGTGCCGGCGAGGAGTGCCGTCGCCAGGAAAGAAGAGTGACGCGGAGGAGGGAGATGAAGCTTCATTGTCGTCGCGCTTTTCTGCCACGAGGCCGCCGTCGCCGCTGCTTCGAAGGGAGCCGTAGTCATCGCCGTCAAGCATGAAGGGTGCAGAAGAGAGAGCTTGCTCATCGCAGGAAGCATAGCCACGCCATCGCCGTTGAGCCTAGATACCATCGATGGAAGCCACCGCTGCCGCCTGAGAAGAACCCGCAGAGAGAGAGGGAGCCCGAGAGAGGAACGCAAACCTCTGTATTGCGCCGTCATTCTGTCGCTGTTCTGCTGGGTTGATGCCGCCTTTGCTGTCCAAGCTGTCACCATTGTAGAATACACACAGAGGAGAGGGAGAAAGGATCTCCGCCGCTGTCAGGGTCGTTGGTGAGCCTTGTGCCACCATCAGAGTTGCTGTTCTGCCACCATCAAGTTTGGAGGGGGACGCTGCTACTGTCACCATTGAAGCTTGCCGGGGAAGGAGATATTGACAGAAGAAACTGCTGCTGCTTGGCTGAAGCTGAGACCTTTCACCATCGCTGGAGCTGCCCAGAATCATCATGGTAGCTGCTAAGAGAGCAGAACGGATGTTAGAACTGCCAATGGAGCTGCTGGGTTTAGTGATTTCCGCGAGTTTTGACTTTGAGGTAGGGGATTTAACGTTTTTAATTTAGAATGCCCACCAAGTTATTTGAATAAGTGCAAATGGTTAACAATGGTTTAGAATTTTCTTAATTGTCATGAATGACCTGAAATGCATTTGAAATTTGTTAGTTATTGTGAATATTTTGAGCTGTGACTGGAATTAAATGTGGCAGTGAATGTCTTTGGGCTTTGTTGTGAGTGTCTGAAGTTGTAATTGATAATGAATTTTTGAAGATTGATGGTTTCTGCAGAAAATTCTGTTTCTTTACTGCAGAAGCACCAACTTCCAACTCACTTAACTTTCAATTCTAGTAAGTATTTGAGCTGAAACCAACGGCATTTTCAAGCTTCCTGTGTCCACAATCTTCATTTTAAATTTCATGTCAATATCCTATTTAACCAAGTAGATATGTTGAAAAGAGTATGGATAACTCACTGGATTTTGGAAACCGAATTCTAAAAAGCCTGGCTGTGTTTCTCACTTCATAACTTTTTTATATGACTTGGTATTAATCTGGAATTTAATTCAATAAAAAGCTAAAAGAGTCTTGTTTGAGGTCGTGAATTTTGAAAGGCATTGGGTGAAAACTGGATTTTTAAGGAATTTATCAAACTTACTACTTGCTGCTGTTTTTCTGCATTTTCTTAGGAAACAATAACAGAATTTTAAGAGAGATGGTACAAGTTTTTATTGTGACCAAATTACCTCAACACCAAGTTTCTTGGAATACTAGTTTATTGAGTTTAATTTTGAAAGAATCCTATGATAAGTGAAAGTTAGTTACGAATTGATGAGGTGAAAGTTGAATTGATGGGTTATGTGGGAATTGTGGGTTATGACCGAACTGTTGGCTATTGTAAATTGTGAATTTTCTGATTGATTTGAGAACCTCTTATTTGGTAGTTGTTGAGGAAAGGGGGACACTTGTTGAGAAAGAGGGAACCCGTAAGGGTGGTTAAGTCCGAGTTTTAGGGGAGATGCTGCTGAATTTTCATAAAAATCCAGATTCTGTTTTAAAATGTGATTTAGAAAAAGATTTGGACTTGAGAGGTTCTATGAATTGGTTCTTGATTTATTAAGAAATTGGTGTTTTGAGTTAAACTGTTTAATAAAAGTTCATGTTACCTGATTGATTTAAATATGAAGGGGCCTATGTTTTGAAGTTTGGTTAAAGAAGTACCTTTGGGAGAGTTTCTGATTTAAGAATGAAAAGAAATTGGGTTTTTTTTTTTGGACTTAAACAATTTTGGTTTTGAAACTGGTTTAGAACACTTGGCTTACATGCTTTGGTTTTGATTTTAAACCTTTACTTTAATTTATCTCAACTTAAGCAACTATGATTCCGAGAATTTCTGAAGAGTTTAAGAAATGAGGCAGGTTATTCTTCCCTAAAGTCTTGAGTCCTTGCCAAGGTTGTTGATTAATAACTCTTGATTTCAAAGTGATGAAGCGAATAATTTGAAAATGAGTGATTATGAGTCTTTCAGAAGAGATTTTGAATCTGGCTTGGTTATGAAGTTGTTTGAAAGTTTTGAAAAGAAAATTTACTTAAGAAAAGTGGTTCTTGGCAAGATGTGAACTAAATACATTTGTAATTTGAAAGTGGGCCAAGAATGATTTTTTTGAAATAAGATTTTGAGTCTGATTGACTGTGGATGTTATTAAGAATATGATGAGGCCTGGCAAGGATGGTGGTATAGTCCCGCTTGCTCAGTGCGTAAACTGTTATGCAGGGATGGTGGTTTTGTCCTGCTCACATATTGATAAATTATTTGGCAAGGACGGTGGTTTAAATCCTGCTTGCGTGTTCCGGGCAAGGATGGTGGTTTAGTCCCGCTTGCTTGTGGAACCTATGGATAAGGATGGTGGTTGAGTCCCACTTATTCGAGTCGGGTCTGGCAACATAACCGACGCATGAGCTCATGGCCAGTAGGACAGGCATGCATCATATGCATTTATATGATATTGTTTGGGTGTGCAAATTATAATTGGTTTGCCTATGTGAATAGTTATGTTTAATTGCTAATTGCTTTAGTTGATATAACTGCTTGGTTGTGTTTGAACCTTCTTACTTGTGTTTGTGACTGAAAATTGGTTGGATTGTTGGTTGTTGATTGTTGATTAAGTTGCTTGGGCCTAGGGCCGTGGTTAATTACGAGATGGACTGAAGCATAGACTTAATGAACCTATGCTTGGAACAGTTTGATCATTCATACTGTCTAGGAAAAACTTTTAAAAAGGCTTTTGGATTTAGGATGAAATATAGTTTTCTTGAGTATGTTAATTATTTGCATTTTATTTCATTACTTTCACGGCATTCCCATTCCCTACTGAGAACGTGTGGTTTGTTCTCACCCCAAAATCTTCACCCTTTCAGTGACACAAGTTCGAAGACTCTGTTTGGAGCTTTGGCAATTATAGAACTTGTTTACGAGTTAAGTTTATGACTTGAGTTTATTTCATAGAATTCCCTCGCCTTTGAAGCTTTAGTTTTTATTTTATGCAGAGGGATAGGAGTTGTACCTGAATTTTATTTAAATTCTTTTGTATAATATTACTATTCTTAATAACTATGTGATTATTATTACTTGGTGATGTTTGCTATATGATTTCAATTAATAAAAACAAAAATTTCTGGTATCTTTACTAAAATTGAATCGCGATATCGAACTAAAGGCTTAATAGTAAATAGTTAATAAGAAAAACAGGTCAGTAACGCCTTACTTTTGGTACGATCATGACGTATTGGAAGTTGGGTCGTTACAATAATCATGATGACAAGTGGATTGCACATAACCAGGCAGCAGCAACAGAATCATAGAATAAGAAATTCAGCAGGCAGCAGAATATAAAGAGTACATCATGGCAAAACAACTCAGCAATCAATCAATATGTGCTCAGTTAAGTAAACAAATACGATGTAATTATTAGGCCTAGAATCCTCTAACCACATCCTAGCTATGTAACAGCAGATATTCCTATCTAATCCTAACAATCAAAATCAAATTCTCACTAACTATAGCTAACAGTAAACTAACGGAAAATAAAATAAAGGAAACAAAATGGGAGCAGAGGCAGGGAAGTAACCTAGAAGCAGGGTGGAATGGAATGGGGGGTAGGCAGTAGGGATGAGCAGAGTCAGAAACAGAGTTGCCGCCTCAGATGGTGGCAGCGGTGAACTTACGGCGGTGCAGCAGGGGGTAGCACATAGAACAGTGGCAGAGGGTGTAGGACAGGGGGCAGGGGAGAGGTGTGAATACAGGGTAGAAGCAAAGGGGGCAAATGGGAAAAGGGAGGAGGAAGAGATGGAGGTCCACGACGGCACTGCAGCGCTCGCTGGCGGTGGAGGGCGGCGGTGCTCGGTTGAGGTTGCGGTATTGAGAGAGGGAAAATGAGAGAGGAAGGATGAGTGAGACGGAGAGAGAGAGAGAGAATGGGGGTGATGGTGAGAGAAGAGAGGGGCGACGGCAGTCGTTGGGCGCCGGCGAGCGGTGGTTGGAGTTGCTATTGGGAAGAAGGGAGGAGGTAGGAGGAATGTTGGAAGACAAGGAGGGGGCTGGGGGTGCGTTTGCGCGAGTTCTCGTCTCGTCCTTAGGGTTATCCCATTTTTGAATCGACGAAGGCGCACACAGTGCGCGTCTGCGTGCATTGATGAATTTAGGGATGGGCGCGGGAGTGTCCTGTGCGCTCACGCATGACTGGGAAAATTGGTGGAGACGCGTGCGCGTACTGTACGCGTCCGCGTGCGACGAGCTGGATTGAAGGCTCAAAGCTTGCCCAGATCTGGCACAAGTCTCGGGTCCTTGGCCTGGAAATGGTTCTGGCGAATCGTCGCGCACGCGCCATGTGCGTGGGCGCGCGCATTAGCAAAGTTTGGAATTGCTGCGCGGATGCACACAGTGCGCGCACGTGTACACTCGGTTGTGCCATTGGCCCAGCTTTTGCGCGAGATTGGCCCAACTCTCTGGAAAGAGTATGGGCCTGCATATATGCATATGGGCGCACACGCACACAGCGTGCGTGCGCGTCATTGACACTTTTTTTTTACATGAACAGGGCACTCTCCTAATCTGCAAGCATTCTAAAACAATCACAAATCAAATTTAACAACAAATCTTTTTAGTTTTTGAAAAATTTTCAAATACACTACAAATAAAACTTACACTACAAGCAAAATGCAATTCAACAACAACTAGATTAATCAAAACAAACTAAGAAACAACCAATCAATCAAAGCAAAATGTATAAGAGTATAGAAAATAACAAAAACTACCTACAATGGCAACTCAAATCACTTATTAACCAAATATAAAAGAGAGTGGAAAGAGTTTACCATCGTCGGGTGTCTCCCACCTAGCACTTTTAGTTTAAGTCCTTAAGTTGGACATTTGGGAAGCTCTTGTCATGGTGGCTTATGCTTGTACTCATCCTTGATTTTCCAAGGATCTTTGCTTCTCAAATGGTTGACAGAAATTCCAACTTTCTTCACCAAGTTTGGATGGAGTTCCACCCAAGATATGAGCTCCCTTTGTTGGTCTTTATGCTTCGATCCGAGGTCCCACATCTTATTTTCGCACCCGTCTTCTAGTTGAGCTTCATGAACTTTCCGTTTGGGTGGTTGGCATGTAGAACAAGAAGAATTCTCTCAAGCATAGCAAGCCTTCTTCCTAGACCCATGTAAAGTATCATTCGTCCAATCATAGTTCCCATATTTTGAAGCTTTGACCTCAATGAGCCTAATTCCAAACTTCCAACCACTACACAACTCATTTCTACTCTTAATTTCACAAAGAGCTCTAAGTTGTCCATCATTTTCAATCAAACCATATTCAAGTGAGAAAGTGAAGCTTAAGGGTGAGAGTTTTACCCACTTGAATGGTGTGTTGGATGGTGGCTTGGGGAGGAAAACCTCCCCACACTTAGACAATGCAAGGTCGGTTCCCTTTTGCTCTTCTTTGTGTATTTCCACCTCTTGACAACTCCTTTCAATTTCTTCTTGTTTGTTGACCTCTTCCAATTCCTCCTCATGATCAATCAAGTCGAACTTGGGAGGTTGTGTAAGATCTTCTTCTGCCTTAACTTTACACTCATTGAGAGAGTCTTCAACAAGGTTATCAACAGCACTTCGTATGGAGTTGTCTTCAATAGCTTCATTTTCATGTCCCAAAGGAGAGGATTCCACTTTTGATAAAAATTCATTGATGATTGAATCCATCTCTTGATCAACCTTTTCATATTCTTCAACCATGGTGGTGATTCACATGGTGGTTCCGCATCTCCTGGATCTTCAACCACTTCTTCCCTTTCTTCAAGTACCCTAGGCTTCTCCAATCGTTCCAACACAAAGTTCAACTCTTCCTTCTTCACTGGATTTTTCAATCTCTCTTTCATGCTTTGCTCTTCTTTTGATTTTTCACGTGTGGCCACGGAAGCATCTTGAGTATTCAAACATTGGTAGGCTAAAGTGTGCACTACCTTGGTCAAATTAGTCACAAACTCTAGGGTGTTCCTTTGCATATCTACTTGGCCTTGAAGTAGCAATGTGTGAGAATCATCTATTGGGGCTTGGGGTGACTGGAAAGGTTCATTATTTTGGAGAGAGGGTTCATAGTAAGAAGGTGGTTCTTCTTAGTAAGGGTATGCAGATGGTATGCATTGAGGTGATTCTTGGTAATAATCATGATGGAATTGTGGTGGTTCTAAAGGTTCTTGCTCATAATGGTCACGAGGAAATGGCATGGCTGATTGGTCATATAATGGATATGGATCATAGGAAGGTGTTTGGTAATGAGAGACTTGTGAGAATGGTTAAGGTTCATGTTGAGGATAGGAGTCATAGGCATATGATGGTGGTGATTGATTATCACAAAAGGAGTCACCATAGCCATTAAATTGACATGCACTAGGTGGTGATCAATTCCTTGAGGCTCCTCCCATCTTGAAGTGTTCCATCCTTGGTACATGTTGTCATTAAAGTCCACATTTCCTACAACACAATTAGAGCCAAACTCATAGCCAAAGTGAGAATTCATAGTGGAAAAACAAATTAAAACTAACAAAATCTAGTAAACAAGCAAAAGATGAACCTTTTCACACTATTCACATATATACAATAGCCAATAACATAACACCATTGCAATCCCCAGTAACGGCACCATTTTGATGAATCGGACTTTTGTGTTGTTTAGAATTCACAAATGAAAGCTCGTTGCAATATAGTTTCTAAACCAACACTAATCCTTTCATACAAAAATTTGTTTGTCACAAGTAAAAAACCCCTAAAATCTATGAACCGAAGTATTGAACATCGGGTCGTTCTCCCTAGGAATTGCAACAAAGTGTCTTGTTATTGGTTATGAGGTATGTTTTGGGATTTTTGGGATAAGAGACATGAAATGTAAATGGCAATGAAAATAAACTAACAACTAAAAAGGCTCTTGGTAGGATATGAGAACTAGAAGTCATATCCTAGTTATCCTCCTCAATTGTGACCACAAATTGCTCATTGCTACCACTTAGTTAACCTCTAACCACGAAGGAAAGTCAAGTGCGTGAATCAACTTGATTCCACAAGTTCTAGCCAACTCCCAAGGGAAAGACTAGCGTTAGTGGTATCCAAATCGATTAGCAACTTCTAATTATCCATCAACAAAGGAATTAGATAACTCAAGCGTCACTAATTACTCCACCTAGGCCAAGAGGAATAAAAATCTATAATAAAATCCAACCAAGCATTTCATCAAATACTTTGGGAGGCACAAAAGAAAAGCATAGTAAATTGATAACAAGAATAGAATCTAACAACAATTGAATGTAAGAAATCAACAACAAGAACCAAAGAAAATAAGATCTACATGAATTACCTCAAATTGCATTGAAAGAAAATAGAATGAACAAAAGTAGATCTACAAACAAAGTAGAAGCAAATAATAACAACAATAGAAGAATGGTGAATGTAACAACAAAGAATTAAGAAGAAGAAGTAGAAGAGAGCATGAATTAAAACCTAGATCTAAGAACTAAACCTAATCCTAATCCTAATTCTAGAGAGAAGTGAGAGCTTCTCTCTCTAGAAACTAAAACTAACAAGCCTCATGTGTGTGTGTGAACCTATGATGCCTTCCCCTTCATTCCTTGGTCTTTTTAGCCTTTTCCCGCCAAAAACTCCGCTCCAAATGGGGATGGAAACCCTCCAAAATCGCCAGGCACGTGTTCCTCTTTAAAAATCATGTGCGGTCATCGGCGCGTACGCGCACAGTGCACGTGCGCGCCCATGGAGAATTTTGCGACTTGCGCGTAAGCGCATAGTGCGCGTGCGCGCCCATGGGCTTTTCCAAATTTTTGGCTTTTCATGATTTCTCCATTTTGTATGCTTTCTTTTCACTCCTTTGATCCTTTCCTAGCCCCTTGTCAACCTGAAATCACTAGCAAATACATCAAGGCATCTAGTGGAATCAAAGGAATATTAAAACTATCAAATTAAAGATCTAAAAAGCATATTTTCATATCTAAGCACAAATACGGATACAATCACAAAATCATGCTATTTCATTGAATAAATGTGAGGAAAGGTTATCAAAATGCTCTAAATTCAACACAAGATAAACCCTACAAAGGGGGTTTATCATCCACCAATGCTTGAATCTCCAATAGGCTCCATAATTCAAAATTAATAGCTGCAAGCCTTGATGGGGTTCTTCACAAACCATGAGCTCCCACAATTGATCCTCTTTTTGTAATTCGGGATCCCACACTTTGTTTTCACACCTGTCTTCAAGTTGATCATTATGATTCCATCCAGGTGGTGTAGCCTTGGATTTGTCATTTAAGCTTTCAAATAACTTCCTAAACCCATTCAATATAGCATGACTCTAACCCTTGCAATTCAACTTTGAGCATGCAACCATCATGAACCCAGAGTGATGTTTCCAACCACTAACAATCTCCCTTTTGCTCTTAGCCACAAAGAGTTCTAAGTTGCCCATCAGTCTCAAGAAAACCATATTTAGGTGGGATAATAAAGCTTAGAGATAAGAGATTTACCCACTTGAATCAAAGGATGGATGGTGATGGCTTGGGG
This sequence comes from Arachis ipaensis, assembly GCF_000816755.2. NCBI lineage: Eukaryota > Viridiplantae > Streptophyta > Magnoliopsida > Fabales > Fabaceae > Arachis > Arachis ipaensis. The sequence continues at coordinate 47,331,418 of NC_029790.2, read as the reverse complement.
AGAGGCGTCTCCATTGTCCTTGCAAGCTCTACTCCCTTGTGTTCTTCCTTGATAACTTTCACCTCCTTGCAAGCTTCTTCAATTTCAACCTCTTCCTCATGGTAGCTTACTTCCAATTCAATCTCTTCTTCATTACTTACCATGGGTATGAGAGGTTGTGTATCTTCTTCTTTAATCTCTATGTCAAGTCCAATGGGAGATGATTCAATTGTAGATAAAAACTCATCAATCATTGAATCCATCTCTTGATCAACCTCTTCAAAGTCTTCAACCATGATATATTTTGGAGGTTGTATACCCTCCTCAACATCCATATCAAGCTTCTTGGAAGAGGTCTCTATAATTCTATATTTTCATGGACTTTCAACATCTCCTAAATCTTCAACCACTCCTTCTGGCTCAATTGTCTCCACTTCCTCCCTTGGTTACAATTGTTGCCTCAACTCCTCTTCTTCACCTTGAGGCTTCAAGTTCACTCCCCCACTATGCTCCTTGGTTGATTCTCCACATTCATCAATGGGAGTACTTGGGATGCATGAGCTTAGGTGGGAGGCCATGTTGTAAATGGCTTCCGCCAAGGTAGCAACCATGATTTTTAGCTTCTTTAACTCCTTTTGCTTCTCTTCTTGCCTTTGGATATAAGAGCTAATATCTCTTCGTTGTTCTTGCAAGAAGGTTTGGAGAGCTTCATCTGTTGGAGGAGGTGGTGGAAGAGAGGGTTCATTGTTTGGGAGAAAGAGTTCATAATTGGAAGGTGGTTCATATTGGTGAGAATCTTGAGGTGGAGTTTATAAAGTTGGTGGTTCTTGAGAGTATTGGTCTTGGAAATCTGGTGGTTTCAAGTATGGTTATATGGCTCATAAGGTGGTTGGTATGGTAGATAAGGATTAGGGCCATATGGAAGTGTTTGGTTGTAGGGGGCTTGTGAGTATGGTAGTTCAAAACTATGTTGAGGAGGTGGCTCATAGGCATATGGTGATTGTGGTTGACAACCACAATGAGGGTCACCATATCCATTAGGTTGAGATGCATTAAGATTTGGATTATACCTATAAGAAACCAAAGGAGGTTGTTGCCAAGAAGAGTAATCAAATCCTTGAGGCTACTCCCATCTTTGATTGTTCCATCCTTAATGCATGTTGTCATTGTAGTTCTCATTTTCTACAAAATAATTTGAACCAAACTCATAGCCAAAGGGGTGAGAATTCATGGTAGCAAGAGAAAATGAAAACAAAAACTAACTAAAATCAAGAAAAATAAGATTTTACAACGAACAAAAACTAGCAAACAAACCAAAAATAAAGCTATTCACAATATTGACATATGTATAATAACCAACAACAAGCATACATTGCGATTCCCTGGCAACGACGCCAAAAACTTGAAAGAGTAAAACCGTCAGTTAGGAATTTCTTCTCGGTTAAGAGGAAATAACTTCGTTGCAAGTATACTTCCAAACCGATAAGTAATGCTCAATCAAAGTTTAGAATTTGGTTGTCACAAGTCCAACCCAATAAAAATAACCAAGAGTATTAGTCCTGGGTGGTCTTCTCAAGCAATTGCTGTGAGATATGCATATTATTAGTTATGGTATCCAAGGGGTGGGTTGGTCGATAAAAGGGCAAGTAAATAGATGACAAGAAAAATAAAGCAAGCAACTAAAGAAAGTAAGTAATAAAGAGAGACATTTATGGCAAGGATTGAGAATCTAGGCTTTCTATCTTAGTCTTATGATACAATGATTAACAAGAGCTAATATTATCTCGTCATCTCCAACGAGAGAAGGTACAATGTCATCTCCAACACTCGAAGAAAGTCAAATAAGACTAGTTAATCTCAATCCAAAAGTCTTAATCAACATACTAATTGAATTAGCAAGAGATTAGAGTCAATGAAAATAATATTAACCAACAACTCTAGATCACCAACATGAGTTGGGTATTAATAACTCAAGATTGCCTAATTTCTCTTTCCAAGCCAAAAATGCTCAAAAAGCTACTCTAACATCCAACCAAGCATTTTGTCAAATACTTGGAAGGCATAAAAGGAAAGCATGGTAAATGGCAAGAAATAGTAAAATCTACAATTGCCCAATGAAAGAAATTAACAATAACAACTAAGGAAAGCACATTAACAATGAAATACCTCAAAATTGTATTAAAGAGAATGGAAATTAAAAAGAGTTCATCAACATAAAAAAGTAACTAAAATAAGAAATTAACAAGAAGAAATAAGAAAATCAAGACAATAGAACAAGAAATTGTAAAGAAAACAAGATAGAAACAAGAAATTAAACCCAGATCTAGAAGAAAATTAAACTAAGAACCCTAATTTCTAGAGAGAAGAGGGAGCTTCTCTCTCTATATCTAACGTAAGGCATGCTTCCTACTCTAACTAACTGCTCCCCCCTTGGACCATCTTGAGTTCTGCATCAAATAGCCTCAAAAATGAGTTGGTTTTGGGCCTGGAAAGCTTAGAAATTGTCCCCACTGAATTCACTGTAATGAGGTCACGTGCAGCTAGTCACACGTGCGTGTGGGTGACGCGTGCATGTCGCTGGCAAATTTCCTTCTCATGCGTACGCATGGGTGACGTGTGCACGTGGCCATGAATGTTCTTCTCACGCGTACACGTGGATGACGCGTGTGCGTGGCATTCAATTCAGCAAATGCTCATTGATCTTCATGAATTCTCCACTTTGCATGCTTTTCTCTTCACCTCTTCCATCCAATACTTGCCTTATGAATCTGAAATCACTTAACAAACATATCAAGGCATCGAATAGAATTAAGGTGAATTAAATTTAGCTATTTTAAGGCCTAAAAACCATGTTTTTACATTTAAGCTCAAATTTAGGGAGAATTATAAAACCATGCTATTTTATTGAATAAATGTGAGATAAGTTGATAAAATCTCCTAAATTAAGCACAAGATAAACCACAAATTTAGGGTTTATCAGAGCTTTCCACTTTTGGAGCCATGGGGTTCGAATGGAGTGAGAAAGCAGGGCTCCTTTCACACCAAACTTAAAAGGATTGCTCGTCCTCGAGCAAAAAGGAAGAAAGGAAGATGAAGAAGTCGAAGAAAGGGAGAATAGGAGAAGAGTTATTCGAATGAAATTGGGGGTGGGGAACACAGATGTATATAGGGAGGGGAGGAAGGGTTTTTGAAATTAAGTAGATAAAAGATAAGGAAGATATGATTCACATTTTAGTAAAAGATAAAAAAATAGTTTTTAAAATAAAAAAATATGAAAAAGATAAAAATATTTTAAAGATTTGAAAAAGAAGTTGCAAAGAATATGAAATTTGAAAAAGATTTGAGAAAGAATTGAAAAAGATTTGAAAAGAATATTTAAAAATTTGAAAAGAGGTGTAAAGAAATTGAATTTGAAAGATTATGATTGAAAACAATTTGAATTGAAAATCATGAATTTCAAAATCAAAATTTAAGATAATAGGTTGAATGAAAAAAAGAACATAAGATGTAGAAAAGATAAGGTTTTGAAAAATTGCCTTCTTTGCCCTCTTTCTGGCGTTAAATGCCCAGAATGGCTTGATTCTTGCGTTTAATGCTAGCTGTTCCTTCTTTCTGGGCGTTAAACGCCTAGCCAGTGCCCCCTGGTTGGCGTTCAACACCAGGTATGCTCTCCTCCTTAGGTGTTGAATACCCAGTCCAGGCTCCCTGGCTGGCGTTCAGCGCCAGGTTGTCACCCCTTCATGGGCGTTAAATGCCCATTCCTTACCCTTTTCTGGCATTCAAAGCCAAAGAGGTGCTTCCTCCAAGGTGTTCTGCTTCCTGTTCTACATCATTCTATCTCTGTTTAAACATTGTTCATGATCACTAACATTAAAAAGCAAATTAGTAAAAGTTAATTATGAAGAAAAATAACTCAAAAACAAGAATAGTTATAGAAATAGAAAATACTATGCTATTGATCATTGGGTTGCCTCCCAATGAGCGCTTCTTTAATGTCTTTAGCTGGACTTCACTGTACTTAGCTTAGTAGTAGTGTTGAGCCTCTTGGCTCAGTATCTCCTTCAAGGCAATGCTTGACTCTCTGTCCGTTGACGGTGAACCTATTGTTTAGGTCTTTACCTTGAAGTTCTATATGCCCATAGGGTGATACACTAGTAGCCAAATAGTGTCCCTTCCAACGATATTTGAGTTTCCCAGGAAATAATCCGAGTCTTGAGTTGAACAACAGAACCTTTTGGCCTGGTTCAAAGACTCTGGAAGCTATCTTCCTGTCATGCCACCTTTTTGCTTTTTCTTTATAGATCTTTACATTTTCAAATGCAACTAAACGTCGTCCAACTCATTCAGTTAGAGTAGCCATTTTTCTCCTACTATTTTAGCATCAAGGTTGAGGAATCTGGTTTCCCAATAGGCCATGTGTTCCAGTTCCATTGGCACATGACAGGATTTTCCATACACCAATTGATATGCTGATGTTCCTATAGGGGTCTTGAAAGCTGTTCTGTAGGCCCATAAAGCATCATCAAGTTTTCTAGCCCAATCCTTTCTAGAGGCGCTTATTGTCCTCTCCAGGATTTGGTTTAGTTCTCTGTTTGAGACTTCAGCCTGTCCATTTGTCTGAGGATGGTATGGTATTGCCACTTTATGGCAAACTTCGTAATGGCTCAGAACAGAGTCAAGCTGTCTGTTGCAGAAATGAGTACCTCCATCACAAATCAATGTCTGAGGGACACCAAACCTGCTGAAGATATCTTCTGGAGGAACTTCATTACTACTCTAGTGTCATTAGTGGGTGATGCTATTACTTCAACCCATTTAGACACATAATCTATTGCTACAAGGATGTAGGTGTTTGAGTATGAAGGTGGGAAGGGTCCCATGAAGTCTATACCCCATACATCAAACAACTCAATCTCTAGGATTCCTTGCTGAGGCATGTTGTGACTATGAGGGAGATTTGCTAGCCCTTTGGCAACTATCACAGTTATGGACAAACTCTCTAGAGTCCTTAAAGAGTGTGGGCCAGTAGAAGCCACTTTGGAGAACCTTTGTGGCTATTTGTTCACCTCCAATGTGTATGATGTGTGGAAAAAGATCCAACACAAAATTCACCGGCAAGTGTACTGGGTCGCATCAAGTAGTAAAACTCACTTAGAGTGAGGTCGATCCCACATGGATTGATGGATCAAGCAACTTTAGTGGGTGATTAGTTTAGTCAAACTAACATTGGTGAGTGATAATTGATGCAGCAGAAAGTAAATGACAAGAAAATTTAAAGTGCAGAAAGTAAATTGGACAGAAACTTAATGAGCAAGAAATATAAATTGCAGAAACTTAAATGACAAGAAATGTAAATTGCTGTGAATGTAAAGGGGAGTAGGTGCTGGAAATTAAAGAAAGTAATAGATCAAGCAACTGGAAATTTAAATTGCAGGAAGAATAAAGGTAATTGGGTGCTGGGATTCAAAACTGAGCAAGAAAGTATAAATTGCAGTGAATCAGAGAAATATAAGATGAAGGGAATTGCAAAAGGACTAAAACAGAATTTAAAAGTTGCAAAAGCAGTAAAACAGAAACAATTGAGATTAGATCTTCAAATTCATGAAAACAGAAACAAAGGAATCAAAAGGAAACTCAACGATGGAGAGATCCAGAAGAATTCTCCAATCAGAGTTCCAAAATCACAACCATAAAGTGGAAGTTGCAGAAGAGTGAAAATGAAAACCAGAAGACAAAACTTAGATTTGATCTTTCAATTCTTCAATTCAAAGACAAAAACTAAAAAAGAGAGCTCTCTACTCCTACTGCTCCCTAGTGGAGACAGCCTCCTTTACAAAAATAAAAATGATGCCTTATATAGGCTTTACAAAGTGAAAATCAAAATGAAATTGAAATTAAAAACAAATTACAATTTAAATGAAATTCCTATTCTAACTTGTTCTTGTGCCTTTAAGTGATGATGTGGGCTTTGCTTGATTTGGATTTAAAGAGAGATGGGTCCAGTTGGCCTTGGTTCAATTGGTGAAGAATTGAATCCAATTTGATTTTTAATTGAATCTTGGACCATGGGTGCTACTCCCAAGGATTGGCTCAGTTGATTAAGACAACCGAGCACTCCCTTGCTCTCGGCCCTTCAATTTTGTGTGCATCAGCCCCCTGTCCGTGCCAATTTTGTCGCGCTCGGTTGAAGAAGTGAACTGAGCTCTCCATCTTGCACTTGGTGTGCCAAGTTGTGCACGTGACAAGCTCCTTGGTGTGCCAAAATGCGAAGAGTGTGGGAGGGGGGGAAGTAGCGCTCAATTGGGAAAGTGAACTGAGCTTCCCTTTTTTTTCTTATGTAGCGCTCCACCTTTGAGTGTGACGCCTTGAGTTTGAACCTTGGGAGAAGCACTTTTGTGAGCATATTCCTTGCATTTTCTTGAGTGGGAGCCCGATAAAACTCACAAGGTTAACCGAGCGCTCTTGCTGATGCCTTGTAAATTTTGTTTCCTTGTCTTAGCAATGATGTCGCGCTTGGTTGGTAAAGCCAACACAGCATTCCTTGCCTAATGAACGCTGGCCAATTGATTTTATTCATTGGCATTTAAATGCATGCTTTGAATAATGCTTTGCCAAACGCATGCATGCTTTACCGTGAAGCTCTCTTTTATTTATCAATTCATGCATGCATGTATAATGCTATTAACGCCTTGGCATTAATTTATTTTTTACTAATTAAATGCATGCTTTTTATATTGTAATGCATTAATGCAATCAAATGATCCATGCATTCATAGGCTTTATTAATGCAAGTTTACATTAACTTTCATTAATAATGCTAGGCATTCATTCATTAAATGAACGCATAATTAAGCCAATCATGGCATTAATAGTGCTAGTGTGAATAAGCCATCATAGCATTCATTTACTAGTAATACCAATGCGTTAATGTAAGCTTTACTTATTCATTTGCCAATTTCGTTAGAAATTAAAGCTTCATGCATGCATGCTTCCATGACTTTAATTAATAATGCCTAATGCATTAATGTAATGCCAATTGCATTAAACATTTCATGCATGCATGCATATGATATTGATGCATGTGCCAAGGCTTCATGGTCATGGGCCACGCTTTTAAAAGCGTCGTCTAGGGTTCCGAAGCGTGCTCAATCTTCAAAGCGTGCCCAAAATTCTTCTTTTCTTCTTTTCAGCTTATTTTGTGCTCTTTTGCTTCTTTTTCTTCTTATTTCCTACAAAATTTATAAAATCAAAAGATCAAGGAAATATACCACTTAAGCACAAAAGAATGCAATATTTAAGCACTAATTATCAATTTCTTGTATGAAAAAGCATAGAAAAACATGACATGATGACATGTCATCACAACACCAAACTTAAACATTGCTTGTCCCCAAGCAAGAAAAGAATCATGCAATAGAGATTGACAATCCAAGGTAAGAAGAATAGCAAGTTAATGTTCATGGTAGGCTAGTTTTCTATGCATGCTACAATCACAAAAGAGATGTAAATGATCGATGTTTCTATCTAGCTCAATTTATGAAATCATTTTCTTATATTTCTTCCTTGAAACAAGCGTTTGATTTTCTTATTAGCTTCTCCTTTTGGGTGCTTTGCCCCATGAGTTGATAACAAAGCTACGACTCTAAATGCTTTGTTTTCAAGTATTACCACTTGATACATAAGCACCACAAGCATTTAATTAGAGGACTTTATTAAGCTCGTTTGTTTCTTTTCTTGACTCTCTAATCATTGATGCTCAGAGCCTTGAGCTTTGAGGGAGTGCTTTTTGCACTTTGAGCCTAACCTTGACTTCTAAGTGTTTTATTTTCAAGCTTTTTGCTTGATACATAAACACCACAAGTACTTAACAAATGAATTATCATTGGTACTCAGAGCCTTCAGCTTTCTCATTCTTTCCCTTTTTCTCTTCTTGCTTTAATCTGCAATTGCTTCTTCAAGGTTTTCATGATTTCAAAAGATTTCACAAAATATCCTAGATGAAAACTTCAAAAGATTTTCTTTTCTTGTATGCACATGCTAAGTTCTTCTTTAATGCCTTGTTTGTTTATGATCATGATGCTTTATTGCTTTTGAACTCACAAAACTCAAGTTGGTAGTCATAATGTCATAGCAACATGTTGCAAATTAAAATTTAGGCTATGCTTATTCATACTACACATGCATACAGAGAAGATAAAGACAATCATGCAATTTAAAGTGTTGGAAACAAAGGAGAGGAAAAGAGAACTTTACAACCTTGTAATTCATCTTCTCTACTGTTGTCCCTTTCCTTCTATTCTTCCTTCTTCCCATACCAATACTAAGAATGCTTGCTCATCCTCAAGCAACAATTAGAACAATGGCTATGGGGCTAAGATAGATCATGAATGTCTTACACAGTGAAATATTAGTAGCACATGTGTTTTAAGTAAGCAAAATTAAAGATAACAATCAAAGCACAAAGGACAGAGACATTGTGATTGCATAGATAAGAAGGTGTGCCAATACATTGCATAAAAGATAAGTGGCACACCAAACTTAGTGTGACACTTTCACTTGGAATTAATGCAAGTATCTTGTAAGGATTCGAACCAAATTTTGTTGCATAGCAACACCAAACGTAGAATGCAATCCTATGTCAATTTACTAAAACTAAACAAAGGGGACTGTTATATGTTAAATACAATCACCAAGCTAAGAATCTGTCATGAATAAGGATCTCTTGGTAATGTATTAACAAAAACAGTTAATAAGCAAACTAAATGAAAGCACTTAAAAACAGAAAAATGACTAAAGCAAGTAGAACGAAAAAGTGTCAGATCAAAAGAGAAAAATAAGACTGCAGAGGCATTATGATTATGCAGACAAGTAGTGTTGCTTGAATAAATTGCATAGAAAAATAAGTGGCACACCAAACTTAGAATCTTAGTGTGACACTTCCATGTAGAATTGATGCAATCATCCAAAAGGATTGAAAACAAATTTTTGCAAGGCAACACCAAACTTAGAATGTAACCATATGCCAATTTATTAAATTTAAACAAAGCAAAGAAAGAAAACAAAGCAGAGAAATGTTACCTATTGTTGACATGTTCTTCACTTTCTTCCTCTTCTTCCAGTTTGTTAAGAGGAATGACCTCAAGGGAGGAGAAGATTCAGCTATTGCCCCCTGTCTTGGTCTCTCCTCAGCAAGTTTTCTTTTGTTAATGGCTTGATTGAGCTTGCTTGCTGGATCAGGGGGAGGATTGCTTGTAGTTGACCTTCTCTTCTTCATGAATATTGTCTTTTGTAGCTTGGTCACAATCCTCTTCTCGGTGCTTTTGTTAATTGCCTTCACTTCCTTGAATCCAAGTCTTGGTGGTTGTGTGATTGTTGAAGTTTTGTCTTCGTCAAGAGCTTTTTGAATTGATGGTTCAGTGAGCTCTTCCTTCCTGTAATTTTCTGCTTCAATTGAGTGTGAACTTCCTTGATTGACTTCCTCCTCTTCTTTTACATGATCTTCTATTAAGTCTTTTGGGAGTGAAGTTTCATGTTCCTCTATCACCTCAATTAGCTTCTGTGAATATGAAGCCACAGGTTCAAACACCTCCACAACCTCCTTTTCCATTGAAATTTCACTTGACACAGAGGCTTCCTCATCTTGCCCTTCCTCTTTCTTCTTTGCACTCAACAATTGAGCTAACAGCACTTCCATGTTTGTGAGGGAGTTCTCTGATCTCTGTGCCTCCTCCTTATATTTTTCAAATATGGTCTCAAGCTTTGTGAGGCCTTGGTTCATGGAAATTTATGTGGGTGGTGAGTTTTGGCAAGGATTTTGTGTGGAGACAAAGTCCAATGATGAAGAATTTTCAGATGAAAAACTGGAAGGTGAGGTTCGACAGCTTTCCATGAATGAATTAAAGGTTTGCTCAAGTGATGAAGGCTCTTGATAAGTAGAATATGGGTGATAAACCACTATTTTATGGTTTATCTTATACTCAATTGAGTAGTTTTTATCAAGCCTTTGCACACTTATTCATACTATTTGCATGGTTTTACAATTCCTTCCCAGAATTTGTTCTATGATTGAAAACTTGCTTCCTAGAGTCTTTAATTTGTGTATTTTAATCATCTCTTATTACCATTCGATGCCTCAATATGTGTGTTAAGTGATTTCAGAAATTACAGGGCAGGAATGGCTCAGAGGATGGAAAGGAAGCATGCAAAAGTGGAAGGAATACAAGAAGTTGAAGAAGTTGCTAAGATGTCCAGCCTGATCTCTTCGCACTCAAACAGTCATAACGTGAGCTACAGAGGTCCAAATGATGCGGTTCTAGTTGCGTTGGAAATTTAACGTCTGAGGCTTCGATTTGATATATAATTTGCCATAGTGCCGTACAGCTAGGCGATGAGAACGCGTGCTCCACACGGACGCATCGCAGTGACGAAAATTAGCGTGGCAGATTTCGTCCCTAGCAATTTCTGGGCTATTTCTGACCCAGTTTTCGGCCCAGAAGACACAAATTAGAGCCTATAAAGTGGGGGAGTCCATCCATTCATAAAAAACACAAGAGAGGAATTCCATAATTCACTTTTCATAATTTAGATGTAGTTTTAGAGAGAGAGAGAGGCTCTTCCCTCTCTCTTAGGATTTAGGATTAGGATTCCTCTTAAAGGATTTATGATTTCTTATTATTTCAACTTACAATTTCTTTTGAGTTCCAGGTTCAATGTTCCTTTTACTTATTTTCTCAATTTAGTTTATGAACTCTTTATGTTTAGATTGATTTTCTATTTAATATAATTTGAGGTATTTCAGAATTATGATTGCTTTCCTTTATTTATATAAATAATTTAGATTTTTCCCTTTCGGCTTTGGTTGATTAATTGGTAACTCTTGAGTTGTCAAACTCATCGTGATTGATAATTGATATCTTTGCTGATTGATTTAGATTCCTATAACTCTAGTCTTTCCTCAGGAGTTGACTAGGACTTTAGGTGTTAAATTGATTTATCCACTTGACTTACCTTCATAGTTAGAGGTTGACTTAGTGTAAGCAAAAATATAATTCTCATCACCAATGATAATGATAACTAAGATAGGACTTCCAGTTTTCATACCTTGTAAAGAGTTTTCTTAGTTATTGATTTACTAATTCCTACAATTTAATTCTCTTGTTCAAACCTTTCCAAAACCCAAAAATATTGTTTTCCATAACCAATAATAAATCATACTTCCCGGCAATTCCTTGAGAAGACGACCCGAGGTTTAAATACTTCGGTTTATAAATTTTATTGGGTTTGTTACTTGTGACAACCAAAAGTTTGTACGAAAGGATTTTCTGTTGGTTTAGAAGCTATACTTACATTCTGCATACTGCATTATTATAAAAAAAATCGCAAGCGACGCGACAGCGTCGCCGACGCGTCCGCGTCACCAGTGCATTGGGAAGAAAAGAAAATTGAATAGAAACTCACGTGAAAGTGTGGCTGGAGGCGTGCCTTTGGCACAAATACGCTCACACGACCGCGTCGCTAACGTGTCCGCGTCATGTGGAAAAATAGCCTCCCACGCGTCCGTGTTACCCACGCGAACGCATGGCCCTGTAAAATCAATGTAATAAGGTGTATGGCAGAAAGTTATAATGGAATGGGGCTGGAATGGTGCTTAAAGCACAAACCTTACCACGCGAACGCGTGCCCCACGCGCTCGCGTCGTTTTGCAAATATGGCCATTCACGCGATCGCGTCACCCACGCGAATGCGTCACCAGATTTTTGGCAAAATGAGTTTGTAACAGAGAGTTGCGCGAACGCGAGGCTGCACTTGCGCCAATCGCACAAATCAGGCCACGCGAACGCGTGGGTCACGCGTCCGCGTCACCTGACCTTATCGCATACCACGCGACCGCGTCCCTCACGCGTCCGCGTCGCCTGCGCCGCACAACTTATCCATATCAGCGCCTGATAAACCCATATTTTATGATATATATTGTGCTCAATTTAAGTGATTTATTCAACCCTTTACCCATTTATTCATGTAAATTGCATGGTTTTACTTTTCCTTCCTTATTATGTAATATATGTGAAAAACATGTTTCCTATGCCTTAAAAATAATTATTTTAATTACCCTTTATTACCATTCGATGCCGTGATTTGTGTGTTGAGTAGTTTCAGATCTTCTAAGGCAGGAATGACTTAAAGAATGGAAAGAAAACATACAAAAATGGAAGGAAAGCACAAAATAGAGTTTTCGAAGAAACTGGCAGCGACGCGAACGCATGGACGATGCGGTCGCATGCCCAGCACGAAAAAGCAGCGACGCGAATGCGTAACTGACGCAGACGCGTGCCTTAAGCAGAACACAGATGACGCAGACGCATGACGGAAGCGAACACGTGACAAGGAAAACTCTAGATGACGCGAGCGCGTGACCCACGCGGACGCGTGACAGATGCCACGTACCAGAAAATATAGAAAATGCTCCCAGCAATTTCTGAAGCACCTTTTGGCCCAGATCCATGTCCAGAAGTGGGGGAATGCATCCATTGAGTATGATGTTTTCAATTATTCACTTTTCATGATTTAGATGTAGTTTTTAGAGAGAGGTTCTCTCCTCTCTCTCTTAGGATTTAGGATTAGGTTCCTCTTAAAAGATTTAGAATCTCAACTCTTCGTCAGGTCTAATATTCCTTTTAGTTTATATTTCTCTTTTACTTTCAGATCTCTTAATGCTTTCCTTTAATTACTTTTGTTGCCAAATTGGCTTATGAACCATTCATGTTTAGATTTGATTTTCTATAATTTGAGGTATTTCAGAATTATGATTGCTTTCCTTTATTTATATTAATAATTTAGATTTTCCCCTTTTGGCTTTGGTTGATTAATTGGTAACTCTTGAGTTGTCAAACTCATCGTGATTGATAATTATTATCCTTGCTGATTGATTTAAATCCCTATAACTCTAGTCTTTCCTTAGGAATTGACTAGGACTTTAGGTGTTAAATGGATTTACCCACTCGACTTACCTTCATAATTAGAGGTTGACTTAGTAGAGAGCAAAAATATAATTCTCATCACCATTGATAAGGATAACTAGGACAGGACTTCCGAATTTTCATACCTTGCCAAGAGTTTATTTTACAGTCATTTATTTATTTTATTTGTCATTTAAATTACTTGTTCCTTACCTTTCAAAACCCCCAATTTACAACACTCATAACCAACAATAAGAACATACTTTCCTGCAGTTCCTTGAGAAGACGACCCGAGGTTTAAATACTTCGGTTATCAATTTATTTAGGGGTTTGTTACTTGTGACAACCAAAACGTTTGTGAGAAAGGACTTTTGTTGGTTTAGAGGCTATACCTACAACGAGGATTTATTCTGCGAATTTCTAGGCCATGCAAAAGTTCTCTCTTCAGCAGCAATTATCTTATCTTTTCTTTTCTAATCCTAATTTCTTCTATCTTTTCTTCTTTCTTCTTCTTCATCTCTTTAACTTCTCATCCCTCTTCACTTCTATTTTATTTCATTTAATTTATTTGCATACTTTCATTCATTGCATTATTTTTATTGGTGTTAGAAATTTATTTGGGTCATTATTTTCTATATTTTGCTTGTGGATTATTAAAGGAATTGTTTGACAATTATATATTATTTTTTAAAGGGTTGCTTGCATGTTCAATTTAATACATTCAATAACTTATTTATCATGCATGCTATGTGTTTGTGAAAAAGCCCGTATGGCATCATGCACTACTTTTATGTTATCCTACTACTTTAATGCATGTTTTTCACAAAACTCCTTTTTTATTTTATTAATTCAAATATAATTGTCAGTACAAACAGATTGTTCGTTTGAAAGAGATGATAATCAAATTGGGCATTTAATGCTTGATCTATGTTACTCATGCCTTTGCCAGCATAGCAATCTTTAAGTGTGGGGAGGTCGATACCGATCTCCGTGGGTTAGTTACTTCTTTTTTTTCAACACCAATGTTAATTTGTTAATTGTTGCATTTGCATGTTTGTTTGATTTTATGCATTTAGTTACTACTTGGTTGAAGTAATATTTTCTTTTTCAAGAAATTTTTATAGTACTTCACTAATTTAAATTGAAAATTTTGTGTTAAACTTGTTTGGAAGTTGTATTTGGAACTTGGTTTTTGAGCCAAAAGACACACAACCTGTGAGATTTTGAGCTTATTTACATGATTACATTATTTAACCATAAATTTTTATTCTTGTGTGTTTCTTCTCTATAACTGCAATCTAGATTTTGTTCCAGTCTATATGTCCATTGTTTAGTATATTTACATGCTTGCATATGATTGATGCCATTATTTGTATTTTTGCTCACTTATCCCAAATAAACCTACCTTTTATGCCATATTTGTTAGCCCCTTGAGCCTTTTAACCCCCTTCTATTTCATAACCACATTACTAGCCTTAAGCAGAAAAATAAAATAAAAATTTCAAGTTGAATCCTTGGTTAGCTTAAGATAGATATTGTGTATAATTTAAGTGTGGGGAATTTTACAGGAACATGGGATGATAGAAAAAAGCAGGGAATTAAATTGAATAAGTTATTTGAAAATTTGGGAAGTATGCTCATGTGAAATCAAAATAATTAAATTACCATTTGCATTGATAAAAAAAATTATTAAGTAATTAAATAAGGGGATACAAAAAAAATATTAACCCAAATGCAAAATAAAAAGAATCAATGCACATGGGACAAAATTCAAAAATAAGTTTGATACATGAGCATGTAATACAAAAGTGAAAAAAATTTGGGTAGCTAGGTAAAGCATTTTAAAATATATAAAGTATGTATATGTTAGGTGAGATCTTAGACAAATCAAGGATTCACTTTGTTAGCTCACTTAGCCTTATATATATACCCTTACCCTTACCTTGGCCCCATTACAACCTTGAAAAAGACCTCATG
>NC_029790.2:47303967-47316474 GCF_000816755.2 Arachis ipaensis | reverse complement strand
ATTACAACCCTAAAAAGACCTCATGATGTTTGCATTGGTACATTAAATATTTGTTGATTGGTTAGATGAAGAATAAAGTTTAGAAAGCATGACTAGAGAAGAGTAGAGTGAATTACACTATACACTTGAGAGATTAGAGTGCATATACACTACCAGTAAGGGTTTAATGCTTGATTCTATGTTCCCTGCTTTCATGAGCTATCTTCTTACAAGTTTACTTGTCTTTCATTGTATAATTTGAATTAGTGGAATTTGATTCATATTTGTCTTGGATAACGTATTTACTTTTAACCAAGTAGGTAAAAATATTTTGCATGTAGTTGCATTCATATAGATAGGATGCATTGCATACTCTCTATCATTCCTCTTCACCCCTTTTAGCTTTTCTTGAGCTTAGCATGAGGACATGCTAATGTTTAAGTATGGGGAGGTTGATAAACCACTATTTTATGGTTTATCTTATGCTCAATTGAGTGGTTTTTATCAAGCCTTTTCACACTTATTCATACTATTTGCATGGTTTTACAATTCCTTCAGAATTTGTTCTATGATTGAAAACATGCTTCCTAGAGTCTTTAATTTGAGTATTTTAATCATCTCTTATTACCATTCGATACCTTGATATGTGTGTTAAGTGATTTCAGAAATTACAGGACAGGAATGGCTCAGAGGATGGAAAGGAAGCATGCAAAAGTGGAAGGAATACAAGAAGTTGAAGAAGTTGCTAAGCTGTCCAGCCTGACCTCTTCGCACTCAAATGGTCATAACTTAAGCTACAAAGGTCCAAATATTACGGTTTCAGTTGCGTTGGAAATTTAACGTCCGGGGCTTCGATTTGATATATAATTTGCCATAGTGGCTGTACATCTAGGCGACGCAAACGCGTGCTCCACTCGGACGCATCACAGTGACGAAAATCAGCGTGGCAGATTTCGTCCCCAGCAATTTCTGGGCTGTTTCTGACCCAGTTTTCGGCCCAGAAGACACTGATTAGAGACTATAAAGTGGGGGAGTCCATCCATTCATAAAAAAACACAAGAGAGGAATTCCATAATTCACTTTTCATAATTTAGATGTAGTTTTAGAGAGAGAGAGGCGCTCCCCTCTCTCTTAGGATTTAGGATTAGGATTTCTTATTATTTCAACTTATAATTTCTTTTGAGTTCCAGGTTCAATGTTCCTTTTACTTATTTTCTCAATTTAGTTTATGAACTCTTTATGTTTAGATTGATTTTCTATTTAATATAATTTGAGGTATTTCAGAATTATGATTGCTTTCCTTTATTTATATAAATAATTTAGATTTTTCCCTTTTGGCTTTGGTTGATTAATTGGTAACTCTTGAGTTGTCAAACTCATCGTGATTGATAATTGATATCTTTGCTGATTGATTTAGATTCCTATAACTCTAGTCTTTTCTCAGGAGTTGACTAGGACTTTAGGTGTTAAATTGATTTATCCACTTGACTTACCTTCATAGTTAGAGGTTGACTTAGTGTAAGCAAAAATATAATTCTCATCACCATTGATAACGATAACTAGGATAGAACTTCCAGTTTTCATACCTTGCCAAGAGTTTTCTTAGTTATTGATTTACTAATTTCTGCAATTTATTTCTCTTGGTCAAACCTTTTCAAAACCCAAAAAATATTGTTTTCCATAACCAATAATAAATCATACTTCCCTGCAATTCCTTGAGAAGACGACCCGAGGTTTAAATACTTCGGTTTATAAATTTTATTGGGTTTGTTACTTGTGACAACCAAACGTTTGTACAAAAGGATTTTCTGTTGGTTTAGAAGCTATACTTACAACGCGATCATATATTTGTGAATTTTTTTACCGACAGGAAATCAGATCGTCAATGGGCTCTCAAATGCTTTCTGGTTTTGCTCCTCCCAGGCATAACTTGAAGAATTGTTGAAATCATCATAGTATGGACAATCTTGTGGTCCTTGGGAAGAATCTTGCATGAATTTATTGAAAGAGTAATCAAGAGATGATGTCTCTTGATGAATAGCATTTGGAGCATTAAGATTCCCTTCCCAGCCATAGTTTCTGTCAGTGTCGTAACAGCATGGTTCACGTTGTGGCTCTGGGAGAAAATTCATTTCTCTTGATTGTTCACACTCTTGTTGATATGCACAGAAACCATGAGGATAATGATATAAGTCATTTTGTGGTTTTGGATCATATCTCATGTGAATTACTTCATCATCTATCATTTCTTGGTGATACTCCCAGCCACCATTAGAATAATAACTTGCATCATTTTGTGGTGGAGAGAAATATCCCATATGATTCTCTTGCTCATCTTTTGTCTCTGAAGCAAATCTCCATGGATTCGAGTGCTCAGAATTTGTATTTTCTTGGTGATATTTCCAGCCACCATTAGAGATTGGTGATGGTGGGTAATATCCCATAAAATTTGTTTGATCATAAGATGAGTTGAACTCCATTTGAATTTTGTAAAATACAACACCAATGAAAATTGAAATTACTCATATCAGAGATGAGTTTTGCTTAGTGAGGCAAAAACACAAACACCTTGGTTTCAATCTAAAATAAAAAACAAAAATAAAGAAAATGCTTGATCTAGACTTCTCACCCACTTAATCATTGTTGATCTAAATCAATCCCCAACAACGGTTCCAAAAACTTGATGTGTGGAAAATGATCCAAAACAAAACTCGCCGGCAAGTGTACCGGGTCACATCAAGTAGTAAAACTCACTTAGAGTGAGGTCGATCCCGCAGGGATTGATGGATCAAGCAACTTTAGTGGGTGATTAGTTTAGTCAAACTAACATTGGTCAGTGATAATTGATGCAGCAGAAAGTAAATGACAAGAAAATTTAAAGTGCAAAAAGTAAATTGGACAGAAACTTAAAGAGCAAGGAATATAAATTACAGAAACTTAAATGATAAGAAATGTAAATTGCAATGAATGTGATGAGCAGATAATTTATACGCTTTTTGGCATTGTTTTTAGTATGTTTTTAGTATATTTTAGTTAGTTTTTATTATATTTTTATTATTTTTTATTTAAAATTTACTTTTCTGGACTTTACTATGAGTATGTGTGTTTTTCTGTGATTTTAGGTATTTTCTGGCTAAAATTGAGGGACCTGAGCAAAAATCTGATTCAGAAGCTGAAAAAGGACTGCAGATGCTGTTGGATTCTGACCTCCCTGCACTCAAAGTGAATTTTCTAGAGCTACAGAAACCCAATTGGCGCTCTCTTAATTTTTTTGGAAAGTAGACATCCTGGGTTTTCCAGAAATATATAATAGTTCATACTTTGCGCAAGATTTGATGGTCCAAATCGGCGTTCCAAGTCAGCATAGAAATTCTGGCGTCAAAACGCCAGAACTGGCATAAAAGCTGCAGTTAAACACCCAAACTGGCACAAAAGCTGGCGTTTAACTCCAAGAAAAGTCTCTACACAGAGAAGCTTCAATGCTCAGCCCAAGCACACACCAAGTGGGCCCAAAAGAAGATTTCTGCATTAATTACCTATTTCTGTAAACCCTAGTTTACTAGTTCTCCATAAATAGGACCTTTTGCTATTGTATTTTGATACTTTGATACACTTGATCATGTTTTGGGAGGCTGGCCTCACGTTCATGCCTGAACCTTGTTCTTATGTATTTTCAACGGTGGAGTTTCTACACACCATAGATTAAGGTGTGGAGCTCTGCTGTTCTTCATGAATTAATGCAAAGTACTACTGTTTTTCTATTCAATTCACACCTACTTCTTCTCTAAGATATTCATTCGTTCTTCAACTTGATGAATGTGATGATCCGTGACACTCATCATCATTCTCACCTATGAACATGTGCCTGACAACCACCTCTGTTCTACTAGCAATGGCTTGAATGCGTATCTCTTGGGTTTCTAATCAAAGATCGGAACCTTCGTGGTATAGGCCAGAATTATTGGCGGTCATTCTTGAGATCCGGAAAGTCTAAACCTTGTCTGTGGTATTCCGAGTAGGATCTGGGAAGGGATGACTGTGACGAGCTTCAAACTCACGATTGTTGGGCGTGTGACAGACGCAAAAGGATCAATGGATCCTATTCCAACATGATCGAGAACCGACAAATGATTAGTCATGCGGTGACAGTGCATTTGGAACATTTTCACTGAGAGGATGGAAAGTAACCATTAACAACGGTGATGCCCAACATAAAGCTTTCCATGGAAGGGTGTATGAATGATTGGATGAAGGCAATAGGAAAGTAGAAGTTTAGGAGGAACAAAGCATCTTCATACGCTTATCTGAAATTCTCACCAATGAATTACATAAGTATCTCTCTTTATTTTATATTTTATTCATCTTTTAATTATCAATCCTCCATAACCATTTGAATCTGCCTGACTGAGATTTACAAGATGACCATAGCTTGTTTCAAGCCGACAATCTCCGTGGGATCGACCCTTACTCACATAAGGTATTACTTGGACGACCCAGTGCACTTGCTGGTTAGTTGTGCGGAATTGTGACTAAGTGTGATTCACGTTTGAGAGCTCCAAGTCTTTGGCGCCATTATTGATGATCACAATTTCATGCACCAAGTTTTTGGCGCCGTTTCCGGGGATTGTTTGAGTTTGGACAAGTGACGGTTCATCTTGTTGCTTAGATTAGGTAATTTTACTTTTTATTCGAAAAAAAATTTTAAAAATACAAAAATTTTCTATTTTTGTTCTTCAAAGTTTTTAAGAATGACTTCTAGAGTTTCATGATGATTTATTGAAGTCTGGCTGGCTGTGAAGCCATGTCTAATCTTTTGGACCGAGGTTTCAACTTATCATCACAAGAGCTTGTTGATTTCTATCAATTTTGTTGTTGTGAGCAATGATCTGCTAAAGCTTGGCTGGCCATTGGCCATGTCTAGTGTTTTTGACCAAAGCTTTCTTTGAAAGCTTGGTTGGCTAGTAAGCCATGTCTAATTCCTGGACCAGAGTCTTAGACTAGCATTGCAATGATTCCTGGAATTCTTATTAAAAAATTTGAATCCCTTTATTTTCTTTTCCATTCAATTTTCGAAAAATCACAAAAAAATTTTATAAAACCATAAAAATAAAAAATATTCTATGTTTCTTGTTTAAGTCTAGTGTCTAATTTTAAGTTTGGTGTCAATTGCATGTCTTTATTCTTCTAATTTTCGAAAATTACATGCATTATGTTTGTCATTGATCTTCAAGATGTTCTTGATGATTTTCTTGCTCTAATCTTTAAATTCTCTTGTTTTGTGTGTTTAGTTGTTTCTCACATGCATTTTTCAAATTGTTATAGTCCTTAGTATACAAACTTTTAAGTTTGGTGCCTTGAATGCATTATGTATTTGATCTTAGTTTTCCATGTTTAATTGCATTTTGATTTTTCCTCATCATTAAAAATCCAAAAATTTTTCAAAATTATGTCTTTTCAAGTCAATAATACAGAGAATTGAAGATTCAGAACATGCAGCAGAGGAATTACACAGAAAAAGCTGGGCATTCAAAATGCCCAGTGAAGAAGGAAAACTGGTGTTTAAACGCCAGCCAGGATACCTGGCTGGGCGTTAAACGCCCAAAAGGGTAGCATTTTGGGCGTTAAACGCCAGAATGGATACCATTCTGGGCGTTTAACGCCGGATGACATAAGAGGGAAGATTTTGTTTTTAATTCAAATTTTTTTTCAAGTTTTCATAAGTTTTCAAAATCAAATCTTTTTCAAATCATATCTTTTCAATCATATCTTTTCAAAATAAATTTCTTTCCATTTTTTTTACTATTTTCGAAAATACTTGCTAACAATTAATGATTTGATTCAAAAATTTCAAGTATGTTGCTTCCTTGTTAAGAAAGGTTTAATATCTGAATCATATCTTTTAAATTTCTTGTTAGCCAAGTCATTAATTTTAAAATCAAATCTTTTTAAATTGTTTTTCAATTATATCCTTTCAATCATATCTTTTTAAAACTATATCTTTTCAATCATATCTTCTTAATCACATCCTTTTCAAAATAATTTTTAATCATATCTTTTTGATTTCTAATTTCAAAAATCTTTTTCAAAAATCACTTAATTTCTTTCCCAACTTTAATTCTCGAAAATCATCAATCGAATTTTCAAAATTTCTTTCAATTATTTCAAAATCTTTTACTTTAATTTCGAAAATTCTTCCCCTCTTCTCACATCCTTCTATTTAAAGGACTAACACTCCACCACTATCAACAATTCGAACTCTATCCCTCTTGATAAGTTTGAATTCTTCTCTTTCTACCTTCTCCTTCTATTCTTCTTTTCCTCTGACACTTCAAGGAATCGCTATACTATGACATAGAGGATTCTATACTTTCTTATTCTCTTTTCATATGAGCAGAAGCAAAGACAAAGGCATTCTTGTTGAAGCTGATCCTGAACCTGAAAGGACCTTGAAGAGAAAGCTAAGAGAAGTTAAAGTACAACTCTCTACAGAGGACCTAACAGAACTTTTCAAACAAGAAAAAGACATGGCAGCCGAAAACAACAACAATGTCAACAATGCAAGGAAGGTGCTTGGTGACTTTACTGCACCTACTCCCGACTTCTATGGGAGAAGCATCTCAATCCCTGCCATTGGAGCAAACAACTTTGAGCTTAAGCCTCAATTAGTTTCTCTGATGCAACAGAATTGCAAGTTTCATGGACTTCCAATGGAAGATCCTCATCAGTTCTTAGCTGAATTCCTGTAAATCTGTGACACTGTCAAGACCAATGGGGTTGATCCCGAGGTCTACAAGCTTATGCTCTTTCCTTTTGCTATA
Organism: Arachis ipaensis; assembly: GCF_000816755.2. Taxonomy (NCBI): domain Eukaryota; kingdom Viridiplantae; phylum Streptophyta; class Magnoliopsida; order Fabales; family Fabaceae; genus Arachis; species Arachis ipaensis. The sequence continues at coordinate 47,309,677 of NC_029790.2, read as the reverse complement.
AGAGACAGAGCTAGAACATGGTTGGATTCACAACCTAAAGAAAGCCTCAACTCTTGGGAAAAGCTAGTCAATGCCTTCTTGGCAAAGTTCTTTCCACCTCAAAAATTGAGTAAGCTTAGAGTGGAAGTCCAAACTTTCAGACAGAAGGAAGGTGAATCCCTCTATGAAGCTTGGGAAAGATACAAGCAATTAATCAGAAGGTGCCCTTCTGACATGCTTTCAGAATGGAGCATCATAGGTATCTTCTATGATGGTCTGTCTAAACTGTCCAAGATGTCATTGGACAGCTCTGCTGGAGGATCTCTTCATCTGAAGAAGAAGCTTATGATCCTGAGAACCCAGCAATAGAAGAGGTGAATTACATGGGAGAACCCTATGGAAACACCTATAATCCTTCATGGAAAAATTATCCAAATCTCTCATGGAAGGACCAACAGAGGCCTCAACAAGGCTTCAATAACAATAATGGTGGAAGAAACAGGTTTAGCAATAGCAAACCTTTTCCATCATCTTCTCAGCAACAGACAGAGAATTATAAGCAGAGCCACTCTGAATTAGCAACTGTAGTCTCTGATCTAATTAAAACCACTCAAAGTTTCATGACTGAAACAAGGTCCTCCATTAGAAATTTGGAGGCACAAGTGGGTCAGCTAAGTAAGAAAGTTACTGAACTCCCTCCTAGTACTCTTCCAAGCAATACATAAGAGAATCCAAAAGGAGAGTGCAAGGCCATCACCATGACCCACACGGCTGAATCTGGAGAGGAGGAAGAGGCATTGATCTCCACTAAGGAAGATCTCACTGGACGTCTACTGGCCTCCAAGGAGTTCCCTTATGAGCAACCATGGGAATCTGAGGCTCACACTGAAACCATACAGATTCCATTGAATTTACTTCTGCCATTCATGAGCTCTGATAAGTATTCTTGCTCTGAAGAGGATGAAGATGTTACTGAAGAGCAAGTTGCTAAGTACCTTGGAGCAATCATGAAACTAAATGCCAAGTTATTTGATAATGAGACTTGGGAGGATGAACCCCCCTTGCTCACCAAAGAACTGGATGACTTGACTAGGCAGAGATTACCTCAAAAGAGACAAGATCCTGGAAAGTTCTCAATACCTTGCACCATAGGCACCATGACCTTTGAAAAGGCTCTGTGTGACTTAGGGTCAAGCATAAACCTCATGCCTCTCTCTGTAATGGAGAAACTGGGAATTTTTGAGGTACAAGCTGCAAGAATCTCATTAGAGATGGCAGACAACTCAAGGAAACAAGCTTATGGACTTGTAGAGGATGTCTTGGTAAAGGTTGAAGACCATTACATCCCTGCTGATTTCATAATCTTAGAGACTGGAAAGTGTATGGATGAATCCATCATCCTTGGCAGACCCTTCCTAGCCACAGCAAAAGCTGTAATTGATGTTGACAGAGGAGAATTGGTCCTTCAAGTGAATGAGGACTCCCTTGTGTTTAAAGCTCAAGGATCTCCCTCTGTAATCATGGAGAAGAAGCATGAAAAGCTTCTCTCAATGCAGAGTCAAACAAAATCCCCACATTCAAACTCTAAGTTTGGTGTTAGGAGGCCATGCTCTGAACATCTGTGAGGCTCCATGAGAGCCCACTGTCAAGCTATTGACATTAAAGAAGCGCTTGTTGGTAGGCAACCCAATCTTTAATTATCTATGTTAAATTTCTATTTTCTTTTGTTATTTTATGTTTTGTGTAGGTTGATGATCATGTGAAGTCACAAAAACAATTGAAAAAGCAAAAATAAACTGAAAAATAGAATGAAAAATAGAACACCCTGGAGGAGAAGCTTACTGGCGTTTAAACGCCAGTAAGGGTAGCAGAATGGGCGTTAAACGCCCAGTCTGGCACCATTCTGGGTGTTTAACGCCAGAAATGGGCACCAGACTGGCGTTTAAAGCCAGAAAAGGGCAAGCTGGTGTTAAACGCCAGAAATAGGCAGCAACTTAGCGTTTAACGCTAGGATTGGAAGAAAAGGGCGTTGTGCACGCCACTTGGTGCAGGGATGAAAAATCCTTGACACCTCAGGATCTGTGGACCCCACATGATCCCCACCTACCCCACCTCTCCCTCTCCTCTTCACCCATTCGCCAATCACCTCAATACCTCTTCCCCAAAAACCCCTCACCTATCAAATCCTACCCTCTTCTCCATAAACCCTTCACCAATCCACATCCATCCATCATAAAACCCCACCTACCTCACCATTCAAATTCAAACCACTTTCCCTCCCAAACCCACCCTATATGGCCGAACCCTAACCCTCTCTCCACCCCTATATAAACCCATCTTCACTCCTTTATTTTCACACACAAAACACACTACTTCTCCCCCTTGGCCGAAACATCAACCCACCTCCATCTCCTCCATTTCTTCTTCTTCTACTCTCTTCTTTCTTCTTTTGCTCGAGGACGAGCAAATCTTCTAAGTTTGGTATGGTAAAAGTAAAGCTTTTTGTTTTTCCATAACCACTTATGGCATCAAAGGCCGGAGAAACCTCTAGAAAGAGGAAAGGGAAGGCAAAAGCTTCCACCTCCGAATCATGGGAGATGGAGAGATTCATCTCAAAGGTGCATCAAGACCACTTCTATGAAGTTGTGGCCAAGAAGAAAGTGATCCCGAAGGTCCCTTACAAGCTCAAAAAGGGTGAATATCCAGAGATCCGACATGAGATTCGAAGAAGAGGTTGGGAAGTTCTCACCAACCCCATTCAACAAGTCGGAATCTTAATGGTTCAAGAGTTCTATGCCAATGCATGGATCACCAAGAACCATGATCAAAGTGTGAACCCGGACCCCAAGAATTGGCTTACAATGGTCCGAGGGAAATACTTAGATTTCAGTCCAGAAAATGTAAGGTTGGCATTCAACTTGCCCATGATGCAAGGAGATGCACACCCCTACACTAGAAGGGTCAACTTTGATCAAATGTTGGACCAAGTCCTCATAGACATTTATGAAGAGGGCGCTCAATGGAAGAGAGATTCAAGAGGAAAGCCGATTCAGCTAAGAAGGCATGACCTCAAGCCCATGGCTAGGGGATGGTTGGAGTTCATCCAACGCTCAATCATTCCCACTAGCAACCGGTCTGAAGTTACTATAGACCGGGCTATCATGATTCATAGCATCATGATTACCTCCCTAGGAGAATTAAGTTCCAATATGGGACAACTAAGGGTGGAGCACCAAGAGCATTCCATCCTCCTCCATGAAATTAGAGAAGACCAAAGAACCATGAGAGAGGAGCAACAAAGGCAAGGAAGAGACATTGAGGAGCTCAAGCACTCCATAAGATCTTCAAGAGGAAGAACAAGCTGCCATCACTAAGGTGGACCCGTTCTTTAATTTTCTTGTACTTTATTTTCTGTTTTTTGAATTTTTATGCTTTATGATTATTTATGTTTATGTCTTTATTACATGATAACAAGTGTCTAAGTGTTTATGCCTTAAAGCTATGAAAATAAATCCATCACTTTTCTTAAATGGAAAATGTTTTTAATTGAAAAGGAAAAAGAAGTACATGAGTTTTAAATTTTAAAACAGTTTAATTATTTTGATGTGGTGGCAATACTATTGTTTTTCTGAATGAATGCTTGAACAATGCATATTTTTGAATTTGTTGTTTATGAATGTTAAAATTGTTGGCTCTTGAAAGAATGACGGGAAAAGGAGAAATGTTATTTGATAATCTGAAAAATCATAAAATTGATTTTTGAAGCAAGAAAAAGCAGTAAAAATCTTGCAGAAAAAAAATATATGCGAAAAAATGCAAAAAAAAAAAAAAGAAAAAAAAGAGAGAGAAAAGAAAAAGAAAAAGCAAGCAGAAAAAGCCAATAGCCCTTTAAACCAAAAGGAAAGGATAAAATAAAAAAAAAGGATCCAAGGCTTTGAGTATCAGTGGATAGGAGGGCCCACAGGAATAAAATCCTGGCCTAAGCGGCTAAACCAAGCTGTCCCTAACCATGTGCTTGTGGCGTGAAGGTGTCAAGTGAAAACATGACACTGAGCGGTTAAAGTCGTGGTCCAAAGCAAAAAGAGTGTGCTTAAGAGTTCTGGACACTTCTAATTGGGGACTCTAGCAAAGCTGAGTCACAATCTGAAAAGGTTCACCCAGTTATGTGTCTGTGGCATTTATGTATCCAGTGGTAATACTGGAAAACAAAATGCTTAGGGTCACGGTCAAGACTCATAAAGTAGCTGTGTTCAAGAATCAACATACTTAACTAGGAGAATTAATAACAATATCTGGATTCTGAATTCCTATAGAAGCCAATCATTCTGAATTTCAAAGGATAAAGTGATATGCCAAAACTGTTCAGAAGCAAAAAGCTAAAAGCCCCGCTCATCTAATTAATACTGATCTTCATAGATGTTTTTGGAATTCATTGTATATTTTCTTTTTTTTATCCTATTTGATTTTTAGTTGCTTGGGGACAAGCAACAATTTAAGTTTGGTGTTGTGATGAGCGGATAATTTATACGCTTTTTGGCATTGTTTTTAGTATGTTTTTAGTATATTTTAGTTCGTTTTTATTATATTTTTATTAGTTTTTATTTAAAATTTACTTTTCTGGACTTTACTATGAGTTTGTGTGTTTTTCAGTGATTTCAGGTATTTTCCGGCTGAAATTGAGGGACCTGAGCAAAAATCTGATTTAGAGGCTGAAAAAGGACTGCAGATACTGTTGGATTCTGACCTCCCTGCACTCGAAGTGGATTTTCTGGAGCTACAGAAGCCCAATTGGCGCGCTCTTAATTACGTTGGAAATTAGACATCATGGGCTTTCCAATATATAATAGTCCATACTTTGCCCAAGATTTGATGGCCCAAACCGGCGTTCCAAGTCAGCATAGAAATTCTGGCGTGAAAACGCTAGAACTGGCATAAAAGCTGGAGTTAAATGCCCAAACTGGCACAAAAGCTGGCGTTTAACTCCAAGAAAAGTCTCTACACAGGGAAGCTTCAATGCTCAGCCCAAGCACACACCAAGTGGGCCCGGAAGAAGATTTCTGCATTAATTACCTATTTCTGTAAACCCTAGGTTACTAGTTCTCTATAAATAGGACCTTTTGCTATTGTATTTTGATACTTTGATACACTTGATCACGTTTTAGGAGGCTGGCCTCACGGCCATACCTGAACCTTGTTCTTATATATTTTCAATGGTGGAGTTTCTACACACCATAGATTAAGGTGTGGAGCTCTGCTGTTCTTCATGAATTAATGCAAAGTACTACTGTTTTTCTATTCAATTCACGCCTACTTCTTCTCTAAGATATTCATTTGTTCTTCAACTTGATGAATGTGATGATCCGTGACACTCATCATCATTCTCACCTGTAAACATGTGCCTGACAACCACCTATGTTCTACTAGCAATGGCTTGAATGCGTATCTCCTGGGTTTCTAATCTAAGATCGGAACCTTCGTGGTATAGGCTAGAATTATTGGCGGTCATTCTTGAGATCCGAAAAGTCTAAACCTTGTCTGTGGTATTCCGAGTAGGATCTGGGAAGGGATGACTGTGACGAGCTTCAAACTCGTGATTGTTGGACGTGTGACAGACGCAAAAGGATCAATGGATCCTATTCCAACATGATCGAGAACCGACAGATGATTAGCCGTGCGGTGACAGTGCATTTGGAACATTTTCACTGAGAGGACGGGAAGTAGCCATTACCAA
>NC_029790.2:47294190-47303178 GCF_000816755.2 Arachis ipaensis | reverse complement strand
TTGGGCGTGTGACAGACGCAAAAGGATCAATGGATCCTATTCCGACATGATCGAGAACCGACAGATGATTAGCCGTGGTGTGACAGCGTGTGTAGAACATTTTTACTGAGAGGACGGGAAGTAGCCATTGACAACGGTGATGCCCAACATAAAGCTTGCCATGGAAGGGAGTATGAATGATTGGATGAAGGCAATAGGAAAGCAGAAGTTTAGGAGGAACAAAGCATCTTCATACGCTTATCTGAAATTCTCACCAATGAATTACATAAGTATCTCTATCTTTATTTTATGTTTTATTCATCTTTTAATTATCAATCCTCCATAACCATTTGAATCTGCCTGACTGAGATTTACAAGATGACCATAGCTTGCTTCAAGCCGACAATCTCCGTGGGATCGACCCTTACTCACGTAAGGTATTACTTGGACGACCCAGTGCACTTGCTGGTTAGTTGTGCGGAATTGTGACTAAGTGTGATTCACGTTTGAGAGCTCCAAGTCTTTGGTGCCATTGTTGATGATCACAATTTCGTACACCAGAATGTAAAGGGGAGTGGGTGCTGGAAATTAAAGAAAGCAATAGATCAAGCAACTGGAAATTTAAATTACAGGAAGAATAAAGGTAATTGGGTGCTGGGATTCAAAACTGAGCAAGAAAGTATAAATTGCAGTGAATCATAGAAATGTAAGATGAAGGGAATTGCAAAAGGACTAAAACAGAATTTAAAAGTTGCAAAAGCAGTAAAACAGAAACAATTGAGATTAGATCTTCAAATTCATGAAAACAGAAACAAAGGAATCAAAGGAAACTCAACAATGGAGAGATCCAAAAGAATTCTCCAATCAGAATTCCAAAATCACAACCAGAAAGTGGAAGTTGCAGAAGAGTGAAAATGTAAACCAGAAGACAAAACTTAGATTTGATCTTTCAATTCTTCAATTCAAAGACAAAAACTAAAAGAGAGAGCTCTCTACTCCTACTGCTCCCTAGTGGAGCCAGCCTCCTTTACAAAAATAAAAATGATGCCTTATATAGGCTTTACAAAGTGGAAATCAAAATGAAATTGAAATTAAAAACAAATTACAATTTAAATGAAATTCCTATTCTAACTTGTTCTTGTGCCTTTGAGTAATGATGTGGGCTTTGCTTTCTTTGGATTTGAAGAGAGATGGGTCCAGTTGTCCTTGGTTCAATTGGTGAAGAATTGAATCCAATTTAATTTTCAATTGAATTTTGGACCATGGGTGCTGCTCCCAGGGAACGGCTCAGTTGATTAAGACAACCGAGCACTCCCTTGCTCTCGGCCCTTCAATTTTGTGCGAATCAGCCCCTTGTTCATGCCAATTTTGTTGCGCTCGGTTGAAGAAGTGAATTGAGCTCTCCATCTTGCACTTGGTGTGCCAAGTTGTGCGCGTGACAAGCTCCTTGGCGTGCCAAAATGTGAAGGGTGTTGGGGGGAGGGGGAAGTAGCGCTCAGTTGAAAAAGTGAACTGAGCTTCCCTTTTTTTCTCTTGTGTAGCGCTCTACCTTTGAGTGTGACGCCTTGAGTTCGAACCTTGAGAGAAGCACTTTTGTGAGCATATTCCTTGCATTTTCTTGAGTGGGAGCCCGATAAAGCTCACAAGGTTAACCGAGCGCTCTTGCTGATGCCTTGTAAATTTTGTTTCCTTGTCTTAGCAATGATGTCGCGCTCGATTGGTAAAGCCAACGCAGCATTCCTTGCCTAATGAACGCTGGCCAATTGATTTTATTCATTGGCATTTAAATGCATGCTTTGAATAATGCTTTGCCTAATGCAAGCATGCTTTACCGTGAAGCTCTCTTTTATTTATCAATTCATGCATGCATGTATAATGCTATTAACGCCTTGGCATTAATTTATTTCTTTACTAATTAAATGCATGCTTTTTATATTGTAATGCATTAATTCAATCAAATGATCCATGCATTCATAGGCTTTATTAATGCAAGCTTACACTAACTTTAATTAATAATGCTAGGCATTCATTCATTAAATGAACGCATAATTAAGCCAATGATTGCATTAATAGTGCTAGTGTGAATAAGCCATCATAGCATTCATTTACTAGTAATACCAATGTGTTAATGTAAGCTTTACTTATTCATTTGCCAATTTCATTAGAAATTAAATCTTCATGCATGCATGCTTCCATGACTTTAATTAATAATGCCTAATGCATTAACGTAATGGCAATTGCATTAAACATTTCATGCATGCATGCATATGATATTGATGCATGTGCCAAGGTTTCATGGTCATGGGCCACGCTTTTAAAAGCGTGGCCTAGGGTTCTAAAGCGTGCTCAATCTTCAAAGCGTGCCCAAAATTCTTCTTTTATTCTTTTTAGTTTATTTTGTGCTCTTTTGCTTCTTTTTCTTTTTATTTCCTACAAAATTTATAAATCAAAAGATCAAAGAAATATACCACTTAAGCACAAAAGAATGCAATATTTAAGCACTAATTATCTATTTCTTGTATGAAAAAGTATAGAAAAATATGACATGATGACATGTCATCAGTGTCCTCCAAAGTCTTTCAGTGGAGGGAAGAGAATCCCCTGCTACTGGTTCAATCCAAGATAAGTGGTCAACCACTTGATTTTCTATCCCTTTTCTGTCTCTGATTTCTATATTAAACTCTTACAGGAGTAACACCCATCTTATGAGCCTAGGCTTAGAATCCTGCTTGGTGAGGAGATTTTTTAGAGCAGCATGGTCAATATAGATAATTACCTTAGATCCTACTAAATAGGATTTGAACTTGTCAATGGCATACACCACTACAAGTAATTCCTTTTTTGTGGTGGTATATTTCTTCTGTACATCATTTAAGACACGACTGGCATAATAGATGACGTGTAGAACCTTGTCATTCCTCTGCCCCAGGACTGCGCTAATGGCATGGTCACTGGTATCACACATTAGCTCGAATGGTACATCCCAGTTGGGTGCAGAGATTACAGGTGCAGTGATAAGCTTAGCTTTCAGAGTCTCAAAAGCATGTAGACTCTCTTGGTCAAAGATAAATAAAGTGTCGTTAGTCAGTAAGTTGCACAGGGGTTTACCGATTTTAGAAAAATCCTTAATAAACCTCCTGAAGAATCGTGCGTATCCAAGGAAACTTCTGATTCCCTTGACATTAGTGGGTGGTGGTAATCACTCAATTACCTCCACCTTAACTTGATCAACTTATATTCCCTTGTTTAAAATCCAATGCCCAGAGATAATTCCGTCAGTTACCATGAAGTGACATTTCTCCCAGTTTAAAACTAGGTTTATCTCTTGGGATCGTTTGAGAACTAAGGTCAGATGGTCAAGGCAGGATTAAAATGAATCTCCAAAGACAGAGAAGTCATCCATGAATACTTCAACGAACTTCTCCACCATATTAGAGAAGATGGAGAGCATATATCTCTGAAAGGTGGCAGGTGCATTGCACAGGCCAAATGGCATCCGCTATAGGCAAACACGCCATATGGGCATGTAAATGCTATCTTTTCTTGATCTTGTGGATCCACTGCAATTTGATTGTAACTGGAATAGCCATCCAGGAAACAATAAAATGCGTGCCTTGATAGTCTCTCTAGCATTTGATATATGAATGGTAAAGGAAAATGATCCTTTCTGGTGGCGTTATTGAGCCTTCTATGGTTAATACACATACGCCACCCTGTAACTGTCCTTGTAGGGATCAGTTCATTCTTTTTATTATGAACCACTATCATGCCTCCCTTTTTGGGTACAATTTGGACAGGACTCACCCAGGGGCTATCAGAAATGGGATAAATAATCCCAGCCTCCCATAATTTGGTGACTTTTTTTTTGCACCACTTCCTTCCTGGCTGGATTTAGTCGCCTTTGTGGTTGCACCATTGGTTTGGCATCATCCTCCAGCAGGATTTTGTGCATGCATCGGGTTGGGCTAATGCCCTTAGGGTCACTTATAGTCCACCCAAGGGTTGTCTTGTGTGTTCTTAACACTTGAATTAGCGCTTCTTCTTTTCATGGCTCTAAGGTAGAGCTTATAATCACAAGATAATAGTCGTCATCCCCTAAAAATGCATATTTTAGGAATGATGGTAATGGTTTGAGCTCGGGTTTAGGAGGCTTCTCCTCTTCCTTAGGAGGTTTCAAAGGCTCTTTTATCTCCTCTGGTTCCTTTAACTTAGACTGGACATCATAAAAGATGTCATTCAGCTCTTCTTCAAGTCTCTCAACCATGTTTACTTCTTCCACCAGGGAATCAATGACATCTATGCTCATGCATTCCTCTGGGGTGTTTGGATGCTGCATAGCTTTGACAGCATTTAGCACAACTTCATCCTCTTTGACTCTCAAGGTTACTTCTCCTTTCTAAACATTAATAAGGATTCTTCCTGTAGCTAAGAAGGGTCTTTCTAGGATGAGGGATACACTCTTGTGCCCATCCATATCCAACACCACAAAGTCAGTAGGAAAAGCAAAGGGTCCAACCCTAACAATCATATCTTCAACCACGCCTGATGGGAGCTTAACTTAACCATCAGCAAGTTGGAGGCATATGCGGGTTGGTTTGACTTCATGAGTCAAGCAGAGCTTCTTTATTAATGAAGTGGGTATTAGGTTAATACTTGCTCCAAGATCACACAGGGTTGTCCTTGTGCAAGCATCCCCTAGAGTTCATGGTATCGTAAAGTTCCCAGGATCTTTAAGTTTCTCTGGTAGACTACTTTGAATGACTGCACTGTACTCTTCAGTGAGGAGGACTATTTCTGCCTCTCTCCAATCCTTCTTATAACATAAGATGTCCTTTGTGAACTTAACATAAGAAGGTATTTTTTCAAGAGCCTCTGCAAAAGGGATCTTGATCTCTAGTGTTCTGAGGTAATCCGCAAATCGGGCAAACTGTTTATCCCTTTCTGCTTTACAAAGATTTTGAGAAAATGGTATCTTGGCCCTGTACTCGTCAATCTTAGTTGATGTCGGCTGAGTGCTTAATGTACTGGAAAGGGGGTTACTAACTTGCTTATGAGGGGTGTTATCAGCACTTGTATATGTCTGACTACCTTTGTTTGGGCGTTAAACGCCCTCATTGCTGCCCCTAGTTGGGCGTTCAATGCTAGGAGTGGATACCCCCTTTTTGGCGTTGAACGCCAATGAAATTCCTCTTTGGGCGTTCAACGCCCTCAGAGATGTCTTGGACAGCAGTCTGGTATTCCTTTGATAGCTTTTCTTCCCTTGATCTCCTGTTGCACTGAGGTTAGGTGTTTAATGATTTTTCATTCCTCAGTTGGATAGCCTGACACTCTTCTGTTATCTGCTTAGATAACTGCTGCCTTATTTGACTCAGCTGGGCTTCTATATTCCTGTTGGAAGCCTGCGTTTGTCTCAAAGCCTCTTGCAATTTCAGCTTTTACTGGGCAAGGGCGTGTAGTTGCTGCGTCAATGGCCCATCCTATTCTGGAAGGTTAGGTTCAGTAGATATTGCCTTAACCTCTCCTTTCATAGAAGTCTCAGCGGCTAAGTACAGATGCTGGTTAGTGACAACTATCTCAATAAACTTGTGAGCCTCTTCAATTATCTTTCTCATATGTATGGAACCACCAGCAGAGTAGTCTAAAGATATTTTGGCCATGTCCGAAAGTCCGTAGTAAAAGATGTCTAGCTATACCCATTCTGAAAACATTTCAGTGGGACATTTTCTTAGCATCCTTCTATACCTCCCCCAGGCATCATGAAGAGATTCATTGTTCTCTTGTTTGAAGTCTTGAATGTCCAGCCATAGCTGGGTTAGCTTCCTTGGAGGTAAGTATTAATTTAGAAACATATCTACTAGCTGTTTCCATGTTTTCAAGCTAGATTTGGGTATGTTATCTAACCACCTCTTTGCTTGATCTCTTACAGCAAAGGGAAATAGTAGCAGTCTGTAAACATCCTGATCTACTCCATCAGTATGTACTGTGTCAGCAATTTATAAAAAGTTTGCCAGAAAATTAGCAGGTTCTTCCTGTGGAAGTCTAGAGTACTGGCAGTTTTGCTGCACCAGAATAATGAGCTGAGGATTGAGCTCAAAGTTACTTTCTCCAATGGGAGGTATACTAATACTTCTCCCATAGAAGTCAGGACTGGGGGCCATGTAGGACCCCGAAGTTCTTATGAACTGTTCAATCCCAAATGGGTTCATGGTGAAAGAAAGGTAGAAGAAAGAAGTAAAGAAAAAAATAGAATTAAATTATTTTTTTGTTTTTATTTTTATTTATTAATTAAATTCAAAAATAAAAGCTTAATTAATTAAAAAGATTTGAAAATTAGAAGTTGGTTTTTGAAAAAGAAGAGAGAGAAGAATTAGTTAGGAAGTTTTAAAAAGAAGAAAGAGAAAACAAGTAACTAAATAAGAAAGATTTGAAAATAATATAAGATTTGAAAAACTGAATTTTAAATTTTGAATTGGAAACAAGATAAGATAAAGAAGTTAAGAAAGATAAATTTTAAATTAAAAAGATTTAAAATCAAAATAAAAAAAGATAGTTTTTAATTTAAAAAGATTTGAAGTTTAAATTTTAAAAGAAGGTTAAGAATCAAATTAAAAGAAAAGATTTAAAAAGATTTTGAAAAGATTTGATTTTAAAATTTAAATCTTGACTTGACTAACAAGAAAACACCTAATTTAAAATTTTTGAAATCAAATATGCTAGATTTTCGAAAATTAAGGAAAGATAAGAAAATATATTTAAAGTTTTGATTTTTGACTTTAATGAAGAAAGAGAAAAACAATAAAAAGACAACAAACTTAAAATTTTTAAATCAAAGACACTTGGAACTCGAAAATTTTAAAGAAAAACACAAGAGGACACCAAAATTAAAAATTTTAAGATCTTTACAATAAAAGAAACAAGAACAACTTGAAGATCAAGAAGAACACCAAGAACAAAACTCGAAAAATTCAAGGGAAAAGATCAACACACAAAGGACCCCAAACTTAAAGATTGACACTAGACTCAAACAAAAGACACTATTTTTGAAAATTTTTTTTTTAGAAAAAGACTAAGAAAAATCAAAACTTTAATCAAGAACAAGAACAAAAGATTCAAACAAAAGATAAAGATTAATGAAAAAAAGCAAAGATTTTAATTTTTTTTTCGAAAAAAAGGGAAACCAAAGACTCAAAACAAAATTAAAAAGTACCTAATCTAAGCAACAAGATAATCCGTTAGTTGTCCAAACTTGAACAATCCCCAGTAACGGCGCCAAAAACTTAGTGCGCGGAATTTAACTTCGCACAACTGAACTAGCAAGTGCACTGGGTCGTCCAAGTAATACCTGGGGTGAGTCAAAGTCGATCCCACGAGGATTGTTGGCTTGAATCAAGCTATGGACACCTTGTAAATCTCAGTCAGGTGGATGAAAAAGTTGTTTGGTTGTTTAAGTGCATAAAAGTAAAATAAAGATAACATTACTCAATAATTGTGGATTCAATGATAAGAAGATGGTCAAGGCTTCGGGGGTGCTTTATTCTTCTGGATTAATCCTTTCTTACTGTCTACTCTAACTGTGAATGATTTCTTCTATGGCAGGCTGTATGTGATCAACGCCGGTTGAGAGGCCGCTAATCTTCCTCTAGGCTGAACACCAGGTTTAGTGTGCATCTAGTCTGAATGAGGCTGAAGCTTATGCAGTTCATTCCGTTAATGATCCTACTCAAAATACCATAGATATGGTCAAATCTTCTGGATCAGAGAATGATATGCCATGGTTCTAGCCTCTACCACAAAGACTCTAATCTCCCCATACCTCGGCTGAACTGATGTCTTGAGAAATCCCCAACGAAGTCATGGATTAGCTGTCTAAGAGATGTATAATCAAACTAGTGGTTCAGTAATATCCGATGAAAGATGCTCACTGAACCCATGTAGAATAGAGATAATTTGTGATAGTTCAACTCATTCATATGGTTGACGAATGAAGATACATCTTAGAATAGAATCAAACACGAATTGAAATAGAACAGTAGTGCTTTATTAATCCATAAAACTCAGCAGAGCCCCTCACCTTAACCTAGGAGGTTTAGAGACTTATAATGTACATAAGAACAATACAATTCGAAAATATGGCATAAAGTTCTAAACAAGGGTGATCCTTGTTCTATATATACTAATCCAACGACTAAAAATTACAGAAATATGATAGGTGTAGGCTTGTAGTGCGAAAATCCACTTCTGGGGCCCACTTGGTGAGTGTTTGGGCTGAGCTGAGGGTGTCTCCACGTGCTAGTAGGGCTCTTGGGCATTGAACGCTCACTTTGGACTCCCCTATGGGCGTTGGATGCCAGCTGCTCCCTTTTGGGCGTCCAACGCCAAGAAGGGGGTAGATGGCTGGCGTTGAACGCCAGTTTTGGGCTTTCATCTCTAAAGATAAATATAGACTATTACATATTGATGGAAAGCCCTGAATGTTAGCATTCCATATCCGTTCAGAACGCTCTATTTGGATATCTTTAGCTCCAAAAATTCTTGCTTGAATGCACGGAGGTTAGATCCTGACTGCATCTGCTACGTTTTCCTTGCCTCTGAATCAGACTTTGATAAACTCTCATATTTCAGCCAGAAAATACCTGAAATCACCATAAAACACAAAAACTCATAGTAGAATTCAAAAATGTGAATTTCACACTAAAACCTATGAAAACATAATAAAACTTAAACAAAACATGCTAAAAACTATATGAAAATGATGTCAAAAAGTGTATAAAAATATTCGCCCATCAGCACCTCCTTCCTCTGTTTTTCTCATCTTTGTGGGGGTTTGTGGCATTGTGTTTATGTTGATGAGGGGTAACGGCGCTGGGTTAGGGTTTGTGAAGGACTGTGTGGGTGTTGTGTGATTTAGGGTTAGGAGAGTATGGGTAAAATTAGGGTTTGGCTGGTATAGGTATTTTTCTTAAATTAGGGTTTGTCCATTTTAATAAAGAAATCTCTAAAAATACAATT
>NC_029790.2:47283218-47294102 GCF_000816755.2 Arachis ipaensis | reverse complement strand
CTGAATATATATAATAAATAATAAATAACTTATTATTTAATTTTCAAAAATCCAGTGTGATGACAAGTCATCTTATGTTAGTTTCACACGCATTTTTCTTTTGTTTCATTAAATTTTTATGCACTTTCTTGTACAATAAGTAAGTGTTTGGATTGAAACTTCATGCATTTCCCAAGTAAATTAAACATGGTTGTTTATGTACTTTTTCATAAGGTTTTATGCTACTTTTACTAGATATTATGAATGGTGCAAATACCTCAAGATTACAGCAAACTTTGAGGCAATTGTTTGATTGATTGTAGGTGGAAATAAGGCAAGAAATAAGCAAGAAATAAGAGGAAGAAACAAAGTGAAAGAGTATTGAAGAAGAGAGGGAGATACAACGTTGGTGGCAACGTTGATCCACCAATGTTGAAGGCAACATTTTTGGAAAGAAGAAATGAGTGCCAACGTTGGTGATCCAATGTTGCCTCAAATATGGGAAGCTACAAAATGCTGGTGCTGGCGTTGGAGAGAACGTTGGAGGTCCAACGTTACCTCCAATGTCTGCGATGGTTTTCAATTCTGGAGCCAGAAAAATTTTGGGTGACGCGTATGTGTCGATGACGCGTACACGTGAAAGTTGAAAAATTTCTTATTCCACGCGTAAGCATGAGTGACGCGTACAAATAAAATGGAAAAATTGACCATTCACGCGTATTTACCCACGCGTACGCGTGACCAAACGAACGTTGGAGGTCCAATGCTACCTCAAACGTTGCCTCCAACATCCGCGATGAGCTACCCAAAAATTGGATTTGAAAAATTGCAATCGACCCGCACACGTGGACCACTCTTCAAGAACCAGTTTAATTGAGCACCCATGCAGATCAAAAATGTGAATTGCCAATTGCCCTCTTCAACATCACAGAGACCCACTCTTGCTTGCTTCAACAAAGGCCTAATCTAAGGACTTGAAGACCAATTTGGAAAGTGTATAAATAGAAGGAAATTTGATTTAGAAGGAGAGATAGTCAGTAGGGAATTGTAGCTTTGTAGTTAGCTGCAGATCTGAATTTTTTTTCTTTTGTATTTTCTTCTGCATTTTCTTTCTGCAACCTTTTGTTTTCAGGTTTTACTTGAGCAATGATGAACTAAACCCCAAATTCATTAGAGGGTGAAGCTCTATTGTAATTCCAATGAATCAATGAAATTCTTCTTCTTCTCAATTCATTTTTGTATCTATTGGATATCTTCTTTTTTGATTTAGAATTCTTCACTCCAGAAGGGGTTGAATTCAATTGAATGCTTGTGTAAGCCTCAGAAGAGGAATCACTTGCATTAGAATTGGAGCTCTATCCTCTTGAACAACACCATTTGGGAGGAATTGAGATCTTGAGAGTTAGTATGGCTTATGGATGAGAGATTTACACTTAACCTCTTCTCATGACAATTAGATCAAGGAATTGGCAAGATTGATTGTGATTAGAGAGATTGGATTGCCAAGGAATTGGGATCCAATCAATTTCAATCCGCCATAGATCTACTGATATGATTGAGAAGGTAGTTGAGACCCAATTGATTAATGAAGGATTAGAATATCTCCGATCCCTGATGAACCACTTTCTTTGATTTTTTTCACTTTAAACTTCTCTAATTTCAATTTCCATTTGATTTGTCTTGCTGTTTGAATCCCTGCACCCAATTCCCTTTATAATTCCTGCAATTTAAGTTCCTCGCAATTTGGATTCTACAATTTTACTTTCTTGCACTCTAAGATTCAGTTATTTACATTTCTTGCAATTTAAGTTTCATCTCTTTTAGATTTCTTGCACTTTAAGATTCAGCAATTTAGGTTTCAGCCAATTTACTTTCAGCAATTTATAATTCTTGCAATTTACATTCTGTCAATCAATTTCAACTCAAATCACCAACTATTAGCTTAACTAAATTCATCACCTAACTAAATTTGCTTAATTCATCAATCTCTGTGGGATCGACCTCACTCCTGTGAGTTATTACTACCTGATGCGACCTGGTTCACTTGCCGGTTAGTTTGTGTGGAATCGTATTTTCCCTCATCAAGTTTTTGGCGCCGTTGCCAGGGATTGATTTAGATTAACAATGATTAAGTAAGGTGATAATCTAGATTAAGAATTTTTCTTTTGTTTTTATTAAGCACACTAACCGTTTAAGATTTTGTCTCTACCAACCACAACCTCACTCTAGCAACAGAGTGTTCTGCTTTTGTGTTTTTGGTTTATTTGGTTGTACGCCAGGAGGGAGAAGAGGTAAATCCACCTCATTTGATTCTGAACCAGAGAGAACATTCTTGAGATTGAGAAGAGAAGCAAGAGGGAAAGGAGTGATTGAAGAAGAAGAATCAGAGGAAGAAGATCAAGAGATGGAGGGTAACATCCCTAATCCACATGAGGATGTGTGATGAGTGGTCTTTTGATGGTATAGAATTCACAAATGAAATCTCGTCGCAATATAGTTTCTGAACCAACAATAGTCCTTTCATACAAAAATTTTTTTGTCACAAGTACAAACCCCTAATAAATCTAATAACCGAAGTATTTAAACCTCGGGTCGTCTCTCAAAGGAATCGCAGGGTAGTGTTCTTGTTATTGGCTATGGACATGTATATTTTGGGGTTTTGAATAAGAAACAAGAAAAGTAAATGGCAATGGAAATCAAATGACAAAATGGTCTTGGCATAGTTTGGTGCTCAAGGATCTCTATCCTTATCACTAACCATAATATGATAATTGCAAGGATCAATGTAACGACCCAACTTCCAGCATGTCTAGATCATACTAGAAATCGAATGTTACCAACTTGTTTTTCCTTTTTGTATTATTAATTAATAAATATAATCCTGTACGTTGTTAAAACCCCGCAAATTTTACAAGTAAATTTTTTTTAACAAGAATAATTTAAAGTCGCATACCTTCCATATATCAAGGGATAATTAAACATTCACATACATAAGACAAAAGATAACAGAATATGGAACAACACACTATAATATACATCATGTCACAGAAGTGGTTCAGTTATATAAGCATAGAGCTATGGTACAGCACCCCTATGTCAGTGACTCATATAGTATATACATATATGTACATAAGACGCCCCAGGGCCTGGCCTGACCAAAAGCCCCTAAGCTGGCACCCAGGCTAGCCTAACTCTGATATATGCCTATTCCCTCTAATCATGCTAACAAAGTGAGGGAGACACTCTAATGTACTGAAATTAGACTAGGCGTATTAAAAAGTCTCCTCAATCCTGGTCTAGAGTACCTCACGGAAAATCACCGGGCAAATGGTGATGCTCGCCTGCTGGCGCCTCGCCTGGCTCATCGTCATCGCTGTCAGAGGAGATAACAATGAAGTTAGGATCTTCCTCTGGATCTTCTTCTTCCTCGTCCTCTTCTTTTGCCGGAGTGATAGTAGAGGAACCACTGCTGGCCACAGGAACCATAAAAGGATAGCTACTAAACAAAATACAGTCGGGAGAAGGAGGTGGCACCTCCATGATCTGATCATACTCATGTCCCTGCTGCTCATCAAAGACAGGAGGCTCGATCGGCTCAGGTGATGCTAGGGCATTTTGGCCAGTTTCACTGACCTTTTCTTTACTGTTTTTAAGGTAGTTTCATGCATTTTCTTAGGAAATAAGCTAGTTTTGGGTAGATATTCACTTACATCTTGATTCAAGCAAACATTGTGCACTTTACATGATTTCATGAGAATTTTGCATGAATTATATGATAAATTGGATGATGCATGATCCCATGATTAAGAGCAAGACTTTGATGTACTTTGTTTGATTGATTTCAGTCCAAAAGAAGAAGAGAAGAAGCCAACTTGTTTTTCCTTTTTGTATTATTAATTAATAAATATAAGCCTGTACGTTGTTAAAACCCCGCGAATTTTACAAGTAAATTTTTTTTAACAAGAATAATTTAAAGTCGCATACCTTCCATATATCAAGGGATAATTAAACATTCACATACATAAGACAAAAGATAACAGAATATGGAACAACACACTATAATATACATCATGTTACAAAAGTGGCTCAGTTATATAAGCATAGAGCTATAGTACAGCACCCCTAAGTCAGTGACTCATATAGTATATACATATATGTACATAAGACGCCCCAGGGCCTGGCCTGACCAAAAGCCCCTAAGTTGGCACCCAGGCTAGCCTAACTCTATGATATGCCTATTCCCTCTAATCATGCTAACAAAGTGAGGGAGACACTCTAATGTACTGAAATTAGACTAGGCGTATTAAAAAGTCTCCTCAATCCTGGTCTAGAGTACCTCACGGAAAATCACCGGGCAAATGGTGATGCTCGCCTGCTGGCGCCTCGCCTGGCTCATCGTCATCGCTGTCAGAGGAGATAACAATGAAGTTAGGATCTTCCTCTGGATCTTCTTCTTCCTCGTCCTCTTCTTTTGCCGGAGTGATAGTAGAGGAACCACTGCTGGCCACAGGAACCATAAAAGGATAGCTACTAAACAAAATACAGTCGGGAGAAGGAGGTGGCGCCTCCATGATCTGATCATACTCATGTCCCTGCTGCTCATCAAAGACAGGAGGCTCGATCGGCTCAGGTGATGCTAGGGCATTTTGGCCAGTTTCACTGACCTTTTCTTTACTGTTTTTAAGGTAGTTTCATGCATTTTCTTAGGAAATAAGCTAGTTTTGGGTAGATATTCACTTACATCTTGATTCAAGCAAACATTGTGCACTTTACATGATTTCATGAGAATTTTGCATGAATTATATGATAAATTGGATGATGCATGATCCCATGATTAAGAGCAAGACTTTGATGTACTTTGTTTGATTGATTTCAGTCCAAAAGAAGAAGAGAAGAAGCCACGTTAGTGGCTATGTTAGTTACACTAACGTGGGCACTAATGTGGAAGGAAGGAAAGCCCCAACGTTAGTAAGAAAATTTAGTGGCATTAACTTTGAAGAAAGGAAATGGAGCCAATGTTAGTGACACTTAACATTATCACTAACGTTGGACCAAGCTCATAAGTGGCCACGTTAGTTGCCACGTTAACTTAGTTAACGTGGGCAAAAGTCCCACCTGGCAGCCTGACCATGCCTTCTTCAAACACGCATAACTTGAGCCACAAAGCTCCAAATGAGGTGATTCCAGTGGCATTGGAAAGTAGGATTCCAGAGCTTTCCAAGCATATATGGCACTACATGGTTGACACTAAATTTGAGGGAGAAAACCTGCCCCGAAAGTGCAATGATGAACATGGTATCAACCTGTATTAAGGCCAACTGACCTCTTCACATTCCAAGAAGTGTAACTCGAGTTGTAGAGCTCCAAATGATGCGCTTCCAAAAGCATTGGAAAGTAGACATCCAGGGCTTTCCAACAATGTATAATAGTATGGGGTGGACACTAAGTTTGAGCTTCAGAAACTGGCAATAATGAAGCCCTGATCGCTAGCGTTATTGGCAATCAACATTTCCATTAACGTTGGCATATATGCCAGCGACCATGTCCACTTCAAAGGAGCATAACTTGAGCTACAGAGGTCCAATTGAGGTGATTCCAGTTGAGCTAGAAAGCTGACATTCAGAGCTTTCCAACGATATATAATACTCTATAGTGGGCATGAAATTTGAGCACAAACAAGAGGCATCTTTTAAGCCCCAAAAACACCAACTGGGCAGCAAGTGCAACGTTAGCCACAATAACTTCAGCACTAACACCACACTTGTAGCGTTAGTATGGCTAACTTTAGCACTAACTTTAGCACCTGGGCCTCAACTTAACTCTCTTCTCTCTCAAGTCCACTTCAAAGCTCAAGCAAGCAAGCCCACAATTGTCAACCAATCAAGACCACAAGAAGCATCTAGAATAGGAATTTTCATTTTATTGTAATTTGCTTTTATTTTCATTTTGTAATTTAGGAGAGCCTATATAAAGGCCTTAGTTTTTACATTCAAAGCATTCTGGAATTCTGGAGAATTGAAGGAAGGGGGAGAGAGTGAAGACCAATTCGAACTTCTGTGAATTGGCACACTCCAAGGGGAGTGGGTCTTCGGACCCCTCCCCTAACCACTCTTCTTCCTTTTCTCTTCTTTTCTTCCTTAGGAGTAGTTTTATTTTAGTTGTAATTTTCATTTATGAATTTTGAAGTTTCAATTTCAGTTTCAATCTTCATCTTTACTTTTCTGCACTTTCTTTCTTTTCTATTTTGGTAGAGCAATGATCAACTAACTCTTTTCATTGGGTTAGAGAGCTCTATTGTGATTCAATGGATTAAGTGTAGTTCTTATTCTTCTTCTTCTTTCTTTCCTCTTGATTTTACTAGAGAGCTTTCGATCTTCATCCAATTGGGTAGTTATCTTGAAAAAGAAACTATTTATACTTGGATCTCTTCTGAACCTTGGAAGAGGAATGAAGAGATCATGCTAGAAATGCTTTCTTATGCTGGACCAAATTAGGTGTGGATGGATATGTGACTATAATCCTTCCAACACTTGATTTGGGAAATGCATGTGGTATAATCAGTGACCATACTTCATCTCTTCTCATGAGCAATTGACCAAGGAATTGGCTATTGATCAAGATTTGAGAGATCGAAATACAAGGAATTGTAATTCGATCACTTAAGATTGCCAAGGAGATCAATGAGTGCATTGATTGAGGAAGAGATGAGAATGAACTTGATCCGAAGGATTGCAATATCTCTTGATCCCAATGTACATTTTATTTTTAATTCTTACATTTACTTTTCTTGCCATTTTACTTTTCTGCACTTTATTGCTTTCTTTAATTTTCTGCCATTTACATTTCCTTGTTGCTTATCACTCCAATATGATTCATCTAACTAGGATAATCAATTAACCATTGATTGCTTAATCCGTTAATCTCTGTGGGATTCGACCTCACTCTATTGTGAGTTTTACTTGACGACAATTCGGTACACTTGCCGAAGGGAGATTTGTTAAGAGACAAGTTTTTCGTACATCAAGTTTATGGCGCCGTTGCCGGGGATTAATTGTGATTAACAAACTACCGGTTGGTTGATTACCTAGATTAGACATTTTCTTTTGTTTTGCTTTATTCATGTAATTGCTTTAGTTCTTTATTTTCTATGCTCTCTAACTGTTTGTGTTAATGCCTCACCAAGAAGCCCCTGTTCGTGACAGCTCTGGCTCTTGGTGATTTTGTTATTAATACAACAGTTCTTTTACTCAGCTTCTTTCCAAATAAAATTGCCATATGATCACATTTTAAGTTTGGTGTTGCCCTGCAACAATTTGTTTTCAATCTTTCTGGATACTTGCATCAATTCTAAGAGAAAGTGTCACACTCAGTTTGGTGTGCCACTTATTTTTTTTATGCAATGTATCCAGCAACATCACTTGTTTGTATAATCATAATGCCTTTGCTTCTTAGGCTTGCAGTGTTACCCTTAATTTTTGCTTGCTTAACCACATACATCACTTACATTTCAGTATGTAAGACGTTCATGACCCATCATAGACCCCACCACCACTGTTTTATTTGCTGCTTGAAGACAAGCAATTAGTCTAAATTGGTGTGGGAAGGAAGAAAAGTAGGAGAAGAAGGGCAACAATAATAAAGATGAACTACAAGGTTGTAAAGTTCCTTTTTCCTCTTACTTATTTCCAGTACATTCAATTGCATGATTGTCTTCTAAGTTCTTTGTATGTATGTGTGCTTGTTCCTTGTAAATAAGCATGTCAATTCTGTCTTTTAAACTTTTTATTGATTAAGGCTGTGTTTTCTAGTCTGAATGTCATTATTGCATCCTTACTTTGCTTACTTGTATGCTTGTCCCTTTTGAATCAAATGAAAGGAGAATGAGTGTTTTTAAAAGACCAGAGTAGAGTTCATACTATGGAGTGAGTTCATGAGTTTATGGTGTGGTCATAAGTTAGCTAAGTTGGTTCAACCACAAGGGTGGGAAGACAACTATCTGTCATGAATACTATGCTTGAGACACACCCCATGAGACTAGCTAAATAAGAAGATCCTAATAAGAAAGAGGGAAAGAACAACGAAAGTGGAAGAATAAAAGAAAAAAAAGTAAGCAATAAGGCTAGGCACCAATGGTTTTAATCTTGAGGCATGTGTCTGTGGTGCTCCTGTGTGAGGGATCTACTTGTCTGTGGTGCTCCTGTGTTGAGCGAATCCAGAATTTGGGTTGAGTTAGCTTCCACGTTAACTAAGTTAACGTGGAAGTTAAAGTGGCTCCTTGGGGGGTTGTGTGGTTGCTTCCAACGTTAGTGAAAATGTTGGGTGTCACTAACGTTGTCGACCATGCTTGCTTCTTTCGTTAGCTCCCACGTTAACCAAGTTAACGTGGGAGTTAACGTGGTATGTTTCTCCTTAGGCCAACGTTAGTGACAATGTTGAATGTTACTAACGTTGACATTTCTCCCCCTTTCTAACGTTAGAGGCCACGTTAACTAAGTTAACGTGGACTCTAACGTGGCCACTTATGAGCATTTGCCAACGTTAGTGACAATGTTAAGTTTCACTAATGTTGGCTCAACTTCCCTTCTCCACGTTAGAGTTCACGTTAACTTAGTTAACGTGACTCTTAACGTGGTCAATGATGGCTTTGAGAGCGTTGAAGACAGAATTTAAAAAGGGTTCAACTACGAGTAACTACAAATCAAAAGTGCATTCGGACTTCCAACTTTCAACAATTCTGAGTATAATGGAATTAAGTAACAATACAACCTTCGAGTGATGATTTCTGGTTTCCCTCTCTCTTTGTCATCATCCTAGTTTTTGCTGCCTTGCTTCTTTGGTTGGAGGTGCACCATTTCCTCATAAGATTCCTGCAAGGTTACTGGAAGTTGCTTGTTCCCAAAGCACTTGAGACATAGTTAGCTTGCATGTATGCTGGTGCTTTTTGAACTCAATTTGGTGTGTGAACACCAAACTTAGTTCCTTGCCCAGTGCAAAGCATTGCACATATGCAGAGAACCCCATATCTTGTTGTCAACAAAGCAATGATCACCTATAGTCTAACTACATCTAAGTGGTTTCTCTTGATTGGATGGAGCTAGCAATATTCTTTTAGAGTGGAGTGTAATTCTAACCAATGTCCTTTGGTGGAAGACCAAACTTAGAATTACACCATCACTCTTGGATTGTTCTGGTGTGGAACACCAAACTTAGCTCCTTACAATACAGGGGAAACGACTTGTGACTTTTATTGAAATAAAGATGCAAGTGAAACTACTTGAGGTTGGGTTGCCTCCCAACAGAGCGCTCTTTTATCGTCGCTAGCTCGACGAGTCCTTAATTACTTGAGATAGTACTTTACTCTGGGGTTTTCCCCCATGTTGCCCAGATAATGCTTGAGTCTTTGTCCATTCACTTTAAAAGTCCTCTCTGAACCTTCATCCGTGATTTCGATGTGGCCATATGGTAATACTTTCATAACCATGAAAGGTCCGAACCACCTTGACTTGAGTTTTTCTGGGAACAGCCTTAATTTAGAATTGTAAAGGAGTACTCGCTGCCCCTTTTCGAAACTCCTGGGCGCAAGATGCATGTCATGTTTTCTCTTTGCCTTTTCTTTATACATCTTAGTGTTTTCATAGGCTTGTGACCTGAATTCATCCATCTCTTGCAGCTGTAAGATCCTTTTTGCACCAGCAGTAATGCTGTCAAAATTTAGTATCTTGATAGCCCAGAGAGCTTTGTGTTCCAGCTCCAGTGGTAAATGACAAGCCTTCCCATAGACCAGTTGATAT
This sequence comes from Arachis ipaensis, assembly GCF_000816755.2. Lineage (NCBI taxonomy): Eukaryota > Viridiplantae > Streptophyta > Magnoliopsida > Fabales > Fabaceae > Arachis > Arachis ipaensis. Next base: position 47,284,332 of record NC_029790.2, on the reverse strand, counting down.
GGAGACATTCCAAGTGGAGTTTTGAATGCTGTTCTATATGCCCAAAGAGCATTGATGCGCATAAACTAGTTATGCCACGATTTAGGAAATTGCACGATCGGCAAAATTCCTTCCGGCAAGTGCACCGGTTATCGTCAAGTAAAAACTCACAATAGAGTGAGGTTGAATCCCACAAGGATTGGTTGAATGAGCAATTCGGATTAGAAGTGTGTCTAGTTGAGCGGAATCAAGAATTAGATGAGAATTGCGGAATGTAAAATTGGCGGGAAACGTAAATGGCAAGAAATTAAAATGGCGGAATCTTAAATTGCATGAATTAAAGAGCAGAAGCTAAATTGCTGAAATTAAAAGGGAATGGGGGTGATTGCATGAATTGAGTTGTAGAATGTAAAGAGAAAGTGGAAATCGAAGATGGGGAATTCATTAGGTTATAGGAGATATTGAGATCTCCGAATCAAAACATGTTTATCTCTTCCTCAACCAATGCGTTCATTGAATTTTGCTTGGCAATCTTATATGATTGGATCCCAATCCCTTGGCTCACCAATTCTCTCTAAAAACAAACAAATTCCCAATCCCTTGGTTTAAATGTTCATAAGAAGAGATGATGCTCGATCACTGATTATACCACACAGTTTCATGAACCACAATTTGGTAGGATTACATGTCACAATATCCATCCAAACCCCAATCCAATTCACTGTGAGAAAGCTTCTCTAGCATGAATCCTCCATTCCTTTCCCAAGGTTCCGAAGGATTCCAATTATGGGTAGTTTCTTTCCCAAGACAACTACCCAATGGAATTAGATCGAGAAGCTTTCTAACAAAATTCAAGAGAAAAGATTGAAGAAGAAGAATAAACTATTATTGATTCATTGAATTAAAATAGAGCTCCCTAACCCAATGAAAAGGGGGTTTAGTGAGTCATAGCTCTGAATTCAACTACAAAGATATGAAAACTAGCAAAATGATAAAAAATTAAAAGTTTCCAAAAGTCCTCTCTAACTTAAATTCTATCCTATTTATACACTTTCTAAATTGAGCTCTTGTTGTGTTTCTTGGGCTTTGAGGCCTCTCCCTACTTTCCTTTTGCCTTGGGTTTATGATCCATAAT
>NC_029790.2:47276739-47277212 GCF_000816755.2 Arachis ipaensis | reverse complement strand
TGTACTCTCAAAATTAGCTCTCCTTGTTCTACATCTATGAGCGCTCTAGCAGTGGCTAGAAATGGCCTTCCCAGAATGATAGGGTGTAGGTGGCTTTCCTCCATGTCCAAAATGACAAAGTCTGTGGGGAAGTAATAATCTCCCACTTTCACCAGCACATTCTCAACTACCCCTTCAGCTTGCTTCTGAGTTTTGTCAGCCAGTTGTATGATTACATCAGTGGATCTCACCTCATTCAGTTGTAGCCTCTTCATGAGAGTTAGAGGCATCACATTTATGCTAGCTCCTAGATCACAGAATCCTCTATCAATTTTTGTTCCCCCTATGATGCAGGGAATATGAAAACTTCCTGGGTCTGTTTTCTTAGAAACTGTGTCCTTCTTGATGAGGGAACTGCATTCTTTGTTCATTGTTACCGTTTGTCCTCCCTTCAAAACTCTTTTCTTGCTCAACAATTCTTTTAAATACTTGAT
>NC_029790.2:47274452-47275094 GCF_000816755.2 Arachis ipaensis | reverse complement strand
ATTTAAAGGCATAAAGAAAGAAAGCATGTAACAGAGTGCAGAAATTAAAATTCAACAAGTAACTTGAACTGAATTAAAAAAGAAAAGAACAATTGCTCAATCTAGTTAACTTCCAATTGAAGAATTGTCAATCGAAAACTAATCCCCGGCAACGGCGCCATAAACTTGATGCGCATAAACTAGTTATGCCACGATTTAGGAAATTGCACGATCGGCAAAATTCCTTCCGGCAAGTGCACCGGTTATCGTCATGTAAAAACTCACAATAGAGTGAGGTCGAATCCCACAAGGATTGGTTGAATGAGCAATTCGGATTAGAAGTGTGCCTAGTTGAGCGGAATCAAGAATTAGATGAGAATTGCGGAATGTAAAATTGGCGGGAAACGTAAATGGCAAGAAATTAAAATGGCGGAATCTTAAATTGCATGAATTAAAGAGCAGAAGCTAAATTGCTGAAATTAAAAGGGAATGGGGGTGATTGCATGAATTGAGTTGCAGAATGTAAAGAGAAAGTGGAAATCAGAAATGAGGAATTCATTGGGTTGTAGGAGATATTGAGATCTCCGAATCAAAACACGTTTATCTCTTCCTCAAGCAATGCGTTCATTGAATTTTGCTTGGCAATCTTATATGATTGGATCC
>NC_029790.2:47269360-47273237 GCF_000816755.2 Arachis ipaensis | reverse complement strand
GTTTAAGCTCCAGTTTAAGGTTAAACTGGGGCTTAAACGTGGAAATGTTCCCTTGGTGAAATTCTCATTCTGGCGTTTAACCTCCAGTTTAAGGTTAAACTGGAGGTTAAACGCCAGTTCCAGCATTTCTTAGCCTTCATGATTCTGGCGTTTAAGCTCTAGTTTAGGCTTAAACTGGAACTTAAACTCCACATGTGATATTCAAGCTTCCTTTATTGATTTTGTTGCTTCCTTGCCTAGCCTCTTCTTCCCTGAAATCATCCAAACAATTGCATCAAAGTCTTGCAAAATTTCATGAGAAATCTTCCAGTCATAGCATTCAAGTAATATAACTAAAACTCATGGAATTTGCATCAAAATCATACTGTTTGGATGGTTCATTGCTTTGTTATTCATTTAACCATTCTTGGTTACTTTAAGCTCAAGAAAATGCATAAAACAACTAAAACTAACAGAAAAATGCTAGTGAAACTAGCTTAAGATGCCTTGGCATCAAGCATCATCCAGCTTCTTTGACCAATCCTTTCTAGATGCACCCACAGTCTTTTCCAGGATCCTCTTCAGCTCTCTGTTGGATATCTCAGTTTGCCCACTTGTTTGAGGATGGTAAGGTATGGCTAATTTGTGTTTTACCCCATATCATAGGAGGAGAGCTTCTAATGGTTTGTTACAAAAGTGGCTCCCTCCATCACTGATGAGGGCTCTTGGGACTCCAAACCGGCTAAAGATATTCTTCCTGAGGAAGTTCATGACTACCTTGTTATCATTAGTTGGGGTTGCAATAGCCTCTACCCACTTGGAAACATAATCCACTGCTACCAGGATGTACTTGTTTGCATATGAGGTTGGGAATGGTCCCATGAAATCTATTCCCCACACATCAAACAGTTCCAGTTCCAAGATGAAATTTTGTGGCATGGCGTTTCTTTTGGGCAAGTTTCCAGATCTTTGGCATTCATTGCAGCTTTTTACTAGTTCCTTGGCATCCTTGAAAAGGGTGGGCCAAAAGAATCCGCTTTGTAACACTTTTGCTGCAGTTCTGTCCCTTCCAAAGTGCCCGTCATAACATGAACCGTGGCAATTCCACAGGACTTCTCTTCCTTCTTCTTCCGAAACACATCTTCTAAGGATTCCATCTGAACATTTCTTGAAGAGATATGGCTCGTCCCAGACAAAGTATTTTGCATCATTCATGAGCTTCCTTTTTTGATGCTTATTGATCCCTGGGGGTAATGCCCCAGTTGCCTTGAAATTTGCAATATCTGCAAACCATGGTGCTTTGTGAACTGTCATCAACTGCTCATCAGGGAAGAGCTCGTTCACATTTGTATCATTTCCTCCACCTTGATCATGAGGGATTCTGGATAGGTGATCTGCCACTTTGTTCTCCACTCCTTTCTTGTCTCTGATTTCAATATCAAATTCCTGCAACAGTAAGATCCACCTTATTAGTCTTGGCTTTGATTCTTGCTTGCAAACAAATATTTAAGTGTTGTGTGATCTGTAAAGACAATCACTTTAGCACCAATGAGGTATGATCTAAATTTGTCAAATGCAAAAACTATTGCTATCAACTCCTTTTTAGTAGTGGTATAATTTCTTTGAGTTTCATTAAGGACTTTGCTAGCATAGTATATCACACGAACTAAGTTATCTTTCCTTTGTCCTAACACTGCCCCAACTGCAAAATCAGATGCATCGCACATCAATTCAAATGGTAGGTTCCAATCAGGTGGGAAAATGATAGGAGCAGAGAGACCTTGTGACCAAGGACTATTCCTCCTGTCACCATGAAGTGGTATTTTTCCCAGTTCAAGACTAAATTGGTCTCTTGGCATCTTTTCAATACCACGATGAGGTGATGTAGGCAACTAGGAAAGGAATCTCTGAATACCGAGAAATCATCCATAAAAACTTCAATGAATTTTTCTATCATATCCGAAAAGATAGACAGCATGCAGCGTTGGAAAGTTGCAGGTGCATTACATAGCCCAAATGGCATGCGCCTATAGGCAAACACTCCATACGGACAAGTAAATGAGGTTTTCTCTTGGTCTCTGGGATCAACCACTATTTGATTATATCCTGAATAACCGTCGAGGAAACAATAATATGCGTGCCCTGCAAGTCTTTCCAACATCTGATCCATGAATGGAAGGGGAAAATGGTCTTTTCGTGTAGCCTCATTGAGTTTTCTGTAGTCTATGCACATCCGCCATCCTGTGACGGTCCTTGTAGGTATGAGTTCGTTCTTCTCATTAGTAACTACAGTGATTCCTCCCTTCTTGGGCACAACATGTATGGGGCTAACCTAAGGGCTGTCCGAAATTGGGTATATGACCCCTCCTTGCCAAAGCTTCATAACCTCTTTCTGTACCACTTCCTTCATGATTGGGTTCAGCCTTCTTTGGGATTGAATGGATGGCTTAGCATCATCTTCCAACAGTATTTTATGCATGCATATGGCTGAACTGATTCCCTTCAAGTCAGCAAGGGTCCATCTAATGGCATCCTTATGCTCCCGCAGCACCTTGAGTAGCTCGTCCTCTTGATCTTGACTGAGGGATGAATTTATGATCACTGGGTAGTTTTCATTTTCTCCTAGATATGCATATTTGAGAGTGGGTGGCAGTGCTTTGAGTTCAAGTTTGGGTGCTTCTGACTTGTCGTTCCCTTCCTTTGGTGCATCTGGTATATGTATTTCTGCTGTGGCCACCTCTTCACTTGATTCAGATTCTTCCTCCACCAATTTCTCGTCCTCTTCAGGTTCTTCTTCTTCAAAATTCTCCTGCACTTCATCCTCAAGTGCATCTAACCTCATGCATTCCCCCAATTGTTCTAGTGGGTTACTCATGGCCTTGAACACATTGAATGTCATCTTTTCATTTTGTAATCTCAGGGTGAGGTCATCCTTCTGAACATCAATGACAGCTCCAGCAGTGGCCAAGAATGGCCTTTCCAAGATGATGGAGGTCTTGGCGTCCTCCTACATGTCCAGCACCACAAAATCTGCTGGAAATATGAAATCTCCCACTTTTACCAGCAAATCCTCTACTATCCCGTGAGGGAATTTGAACGATCGGTCTGCCAGTTTGGTGCACGAAATTGTGATGTCCAGGCTCAAACAATCCCTGGCAACGTGAGCAACTTAGTGCGCTGATCTCAATACATAATTGTCACAACTTCGATACAACTAACCAGCAAGTGCACTGGGTCGTCCAAGTAATACCTTACGTGAGTAAGGGTCGAATCCCACGGAGATTGTTGGTATGAAGCAAGCTATGGTCACCTTGTAAATCTCAGTCAGGTAGATATAAAGTAATGAAGATGTTTTTGAATAATAAATAATAGAATAGGGATAGAGATACTTATGTAAATCATTGGTAGAAATTTCAGATAAGCGAATGGAGATGCTTTTCGTTCCTCTGAACCTCTACTTTCCTGCTATCTTCATCCAATCAGTCTTACTCCTTTCCATGGCTGGCTTTATGTGATACATCACCACTGTCAACGGCTACTTTCGGTCATCTCACGGGAAAATGATCCAATGCCCTGTCACGGCACGGCTAATCGTCTGGAGGCATCACCCTTGCCAATGGCTTCATCTTATCCTCTCAGTGAATAATATGCTCACGCACCCTGTCACGGCACGGCTATTCATCTGTCGGTTCTCAATCATGCTGGAATAGGATTTACTATCCTTTTGCGTGTGTCACTAACGCCCTGCAATCGCGAGTTAGGAGCTCGTCACAGTCATTCAATCATTGAATCCTACTCGGAATACCACAGACAAGGTTTAGACTTTCCGGATTCTCTTGAATGCCGCCATCATTCTAGCTTACGCCACGAAGATTCTGGTTAAGAGATCTAAGAGATA
>NC_029790.2:47268774-47269306 GCF_000816755.2 Arachis ipaensis | reverse complement strand
TAGTAAAAGGTCCTATTTATAATAAACTAGCTACTAGGGTTTACATGAGTAAGTAATTGATGCATAAATCCACTTCCTGGGCCCACTTGGTGTGTGTTTGGGCTGAGCCTGAGTGTTGCACGTGCAGAGGCCATTTGTAGAGTTGAACGCCAGTTTTTGTGCCAGTTTGGGCGTTCAACTCTGGTTTTGGATCCTTTTCTGGCGCTGGACGCCAGATTTGGGCAGAAGGCTGGCGTTGAACGCTAGTTTACGTCGTCAATGCTTGGCCAAAGTATGGACTATTATATATTGCTGGAAATCCCTGGATGTCCACTTTCCAACGCAATTGGAAGCGCGCCATTTCGAGTTCTGTAGCTCCAGAAAATCCACTTTGAGTGGAGGGAGGTTAGAATCCAACAGCATCAGCAGTCCTTCTTCAACCTCTGAATCTGATTTCTGCTCAAGTCCCTCAATTTCAGCCAGAAAATACCTGAAATCACAGAAAAACACAAAAACTCATAGTAAAGTCCAGAAATGTGAATTTAACACAAAA
>NC_029790.2:47266696-47268740 GCF_000816755.2 Arachis ipaensis | reverse complement strand
TTCCGGGATCTCATGGTGATGAGCTTCATACGCCTCTTGAGCTCCATGAGTGGGCTCTCTTGCTTGCTCCATATTTTTCTTAGTGATGGGCTATTCCTCTTTAATGAGGATATCTCCCTCTATGTCAATCCCAGCTGAATTGTATAGGTGGCAAATAAGGTGAGGAAAGGCTAACCTTGCCATGGTGGAGGACTTGTCAGCCACCTTGTAGAGTTCTTGAGGTATAATCTCATGAACCTCCACTTCCTCCCCAATCATGATACTATGGATCATGATGGCCCGGTCTACAGTAACTTCAGGAAGAAATTCGAACACAGATAGAAGAGGGGGTTCGAATTTGGTGATGATGTGAGGAAGAGATGTTAGTAGATGAATAAATAAATAGAATAAGATGAGAGAGAAGGAGGGAATTTTCAAAAATTATTTTTGAAAAGGAGTTAGTGATTTTTGAAAATGGTTTTTGAAAAATGTTTAGTATTTTTTTCGAAATTTTTTTTGAAATCAAAAATAAAAATAAAAACAATTAGTTAATTAAAAAAGAAATTTTGAAAAAGAGGGAAGATATTTTCGAAAATTAGAGAGAGAGAGTTAGTTAGGTAGTTTTGAAAAAGTTAAGAAACAATCAAAAAGTTAGTTAGTTAGTTGAAACAAATTTTGAAAAGATAAGAAGTTAGGAAGTTAGAAAAGATATTTTGAAAAGATATTTTTGAAAAAGATAAGATAAGAAGATATTTTAGAAACTAATTTTGAAAAAGATTTGATTTTTAAAATCTCAATTAATGACTTGATTCACAAGAAATCACAAGATATGATTATAGAATTTAAAGTTTGAATCTTTCTTAACAAGCAAGTAACAAACTTCAAATTTTTTGAATCAAAACATTAATTGATTATGTTATTTTCGAAAATTTGATATAAAAATAAGAAAAAGATTTTTGAAAAATACTTTTTTTTTTTGAAATTTTCGAAAATAACCAAAAAATTTTGAAAAAGATTTGATTTTTGAAAAAGATTTTGAAAAAGATAAGATTTTCAAATTGAAAATTTGATTTGACTTATGAGAAACAATTTGATTTTTAAAAATTTTTGAAAAAGTCAACTCAATTTTCGAATTTGATGAGAGAAAAAGGAAAAGATATCTTTTTGATTTTTGAATTTTTATGATGCAAGAGAAAAACACTAAAAAGATGCAATGCATGAAATTTTTAGATCAAAACATGTGATGCATGCAAGAATGCTATGAACGTCAAGATGAACACCAAGAACACTTTGAATGCCAAGATGAACATCATAGACACAATTTTGAAAAACCTTTAATGCAAAGAAAACATGCAAGACACCAAACTTAGAATTCTTTAATGCTTACGCACTAAGAATTCAAGAATGCATATGATAAACATGAAAAGACACAAAACAAAAAATCATCAAGATCAAACAAGAAGACTTACCAAGAACATCTTGAAGATCATGAAGAACACTCGAAAAATGCAAGATGCATATGCAATTGACACCAAACTTATGATATGACTCAAGACTCAAACAAGAAACATGAAATATTTTTTATTTTTATGATTTTCTAATTTTTTTGGATTTTTTTTCGAAGAATTAATTGAAAAAAAGGAAAATAAGGATTCCAAAATTTTTAATATGAATTCCAGGAATCTTGCATTCTTAGTCTAAAGCTTCAGTCTAGGAATTAGACATGGCTCACTAGCCAGCCAAGCTTTCAAAGAAAGCTCCAGTCCAAAACACTAGACATGGCCAATGGCCAGCCAAGCTTCAGCATTTTAACATCAGAGTATATTGATCTTGATAACAAATTGCTGCTCATCATTTATCAAGTATGTAACTTACCTCTGATGGTTTGGAAGCCTCAGTCCAAAAGAATTTAGACATGGCTTTACAGCCAGCCAGGCTTCACATGCTTCATGAAACACTAGAATTCATTCTTAAAAATTTTGAAGCCATAGAATAATTTATTTTTGAAAACATTTTTATTTTTTTCGAAAACAGATGAGAAAATTTTAGAAATATTTTTGAAAAA
>NC_029790.2:47265077-47265986 GCF_000816755.2 Arachis ipaensis | reverse complement strand
ATAATCATTCAGTCTAAGGTAGAACGGAAGTGATTGTCAGGCACGCGTTCATAGGGAATGATGATGATTGTCACATTCATCACATTCAGATTGAAGGTCGAATGAATATCTTAGAAGCGAAATAAGATGAATTGAATAGAAAACAGTAGTACTTTGCATTAATCTTTGAGGAACAGCAGAGCTCCACACCTTAATCTATGGAGTGTAGAAACTCTACCGTTAAAAATACATAAGTGAAAGGTCCAGGCATGGCCGAGATGGCCAGCCCCCAAAACGTGATCAAAGGATCATAAGGTAATCCCCAGATGTTTAATACAATAGTAAAGGGTCCTATTTATAATAAACTAGCTACTAGGGTTTATATGAGTAAGTAATTGATGCATAAATCCACTTTCGGGGCCCACTTGGTGTGTGTTTGGGCTGAGCCTAAGTGTTGCACGTGCAGAGGTCTTTCTTGGAGTTGAACGCCAGCTTTTGTGCCAGTTTGGGCGTTCAACTCTGGTTTTGGCTCCTTTTCTGGCGCTGGACACCAGATTTGGGTAGAAAGCTAGCGTTGAACGCCAGTTTACATTGTCTATTCTTGGCCAAAATATGGACTATTATATATTGCTGGAAAGCCCTGGATGTCCACTTTCCAACGCAATTGGAAATACGCCATTTCGAATTCTGTAGCTCCAGAAAATCCACTTTGAGTGCAGGGAGGTCAGAATCCAACAGCATCAGCAGTCCTTTTTTCAACCTCTGAATTGATTTTTGCTCAAGTCCCTCAATTTCAGCCAGAAAATACCTGAAATCACAGAAAAACACACAAACTCATAGTAAAGTCCAGAAATGTGAATTTAACATAAAAACTAATGAAAACATCCCTAAAAGTAACTAGATCCTACTAAAAACATACTAAAAACAATG
>NC_029790.2:47253424-47262791 GCF_000816755.2 Arachis ipaensis | reverse complement strand
TTGAATGCCAGTTTACGTCGTCTATTCTTGGCCAAAGTATGAACTATTATATATTTCTGGGAAGCCCTGGATGTCTACTTTCCAACGCAATTGGAAGCGCGCCATTTCGAGTTCTGTAGCTCCAGAAAATCCACTTTGAGTGCAGGGAGGTCAGAATCCAACAGCATCAGCAGTCCTTCTTCAACCTCTGAATCTGATTTTTGCTCAAGTCCCTCAATTTCAGCCAGAAAATACCTGAAATTACAGAAAAACACACAAACTCATAGTAAAGTCCAGAAATGTGAATTTAACATAAAAACTAATGAAAACATCCCTAAAAGTAACTAGATCCTACTAAAAACATACTAAAAACAATGTCAAAAAGCGTATAAATTATCCGCTCATCACAGTTGTAGGGCCATTTTTGTTGGTTTAGCCTCCTCAATTTTCATCTTTCTCATCATAGCTACTGACATCAAATTAATGCTGGCCCCTAAGTCACAAAGAGCCTTCTCTACTGTGATTTCTCCTATAATACAAGGGATCTGAAAACTCCCAGGATCCTTTAGTTTCTGGGGTAGTTTATGCTGAATGATAGCACTACACTCTTCGGTTAGTATCACAGTCTCATTGTTCTTCCAGCTTCTCTGCTTAGTCATTAGCTCCTTCAAAAACTTGGCATAGAGTGGCATTTGTTCTATGGCTTCAGCAAAGGGTATGTTGATTTGTAGTTTCTTGAAGATTTCCAAAAATCTCAAGAACTGGTTGTCATCTTCCTTTTTCTTCAATAGCTGGGGATATAGAGCTCTTGAGATGTTCAGTTGTGGCATCCCTTTTTCTTTCTACGGACTTGGCGTGGAAGGTTGAACTCCATCTTGCTCTTCTCCCTTTTCCTTTGAGCCTTCTTCTTGTGGTTTTTGGGACAGTTCCTTCAGTTTCTTCCCACTCCTAAGTGTGATAGCTTGACACTCCTCCCTTTTGCTTGAATTGGCATCATAGCAAAGGTTGTGCTTAGGAAGCTGCTTAAATAGATAGCTAATTTGTGTCTCCAGTTTCTTGATGGCAGCATTTTGATTCTGCATGTTTGACTGCACTTCCTCTCTGAATGCTTTACTGTTTCGAATGTCTTTGCATACTCCTTCAATTAAGGTTTCGATCTTAGAGAGCTTGTCATCAATTGATGGGTGATTCGGAGCAGATGTTCTGTTTTGGTTTTGATAGGCGTGTGGAGAAGTATTGTTGTGGGGGTTGTAACGTCTCTGGTCTTGGTTTTGATCTTGCTCACTTCCCCACCCAAAGTTTGGGTGGTTTCTCCATCCAGGGTTGTAGGTCTTGGAGTATGGATCATAGTTTTTCCTTGGTGAATTCCCAATGTAGTTGGCTTGCTCCTGACTACCATCTGCTTTTTCATTCACTCCTTCTTGGGTTGTTGATGAAGTGGAGATTGCTGCTACTTGGTTCATCTCCATCTTCTTGGTGAGGTCAACCAGCTGCTGAGTAATGAGCTTGTTTTGGGCCAACAGAGCATCTATATTGTTTAGCTCCATTACTCCTCTTGTGTTCCCTCTTTCGGAAGCATAGAAGTAGTCATTCTCTGCTACTATTTCAATAACATATATGGCTTCCTCAATAGTCTTCTTCTTGTTCAAAGATCCTCCGGATGAATGGTCTACGGCCTTCTTTGACTCATAAGAGAGCCCTTCATAGAAAATGTGCAGCTGCACCCATTCGTTGAACATATCTGGTGGGCACCTCCTTGTTAGGTCTTTAAACCTCTCCCATGCTTCATATAGAGTCTCACCATCTTGTTGCCTGAAAGTTTGGACCTCAGCTCTCAGCCTATTGATTCGTTGAGGAGGGTAAAATCTTGCTAAGAATTTGTTCACCACGTCTTCCCAAGTTGTCAAGCTTTCCCTTGGGAAAGATTCCAGCCACTTGGCTGCTTTGTCCCTAAGTGAGAATGGAAATAAGAGCAGTCTATAGGCATCATGATGAACACCATTAGATTCACTATGTCACATATTCTCAGGAAGGTGGTTAAATGTTGATTGGGGTCTTCTTGAACATCTCCTCCAAACGAACAGTTGTTCTAAACAAGGGTGATGAGCTGTGGTTTAAGTTCAAAGTTGTTGGCATGAATTGTTGGCTTTTGGATGCTACTTCCACAATTGCCTGGGTTTGGATTGATGTAAGAGCCCAAAACTCTTCTATCCTCCCTAGCATGATTTGCTCTACCTCCTTCCCCATGGTTGTGATCCTCTTCTTCATGATGGTTTTCCATGTTGTCTTCCATGTTTGTTTCAAAGAATTCCTCTTTTTCCTCAGCACCAACCACTTTCTTTCCTCTTGCCTCCCTCCTTGATCTAAGGAAGGTCCTCTCAGGTTTAGAATCGAAGGAAGTTGAACCCCCGCTTCTTCTCCCTATCATACAACCATCAAGTGTAAGCAAGAAAAGATAGGTGCAGAAAGTATTTGTGTTAGAATTACTGTTAGTTGTGGGTGATGCAATATATCAAACAGTTAGTGGGTTAGCAAACAGAATTGAAAATAACAAAGAAAAACAAAAAAAATAAAGGGGGAAGGGAAGAAGTTTAACTAAAACAGAAAGTAAATCACTCAAACAGAAAACAAAATTCACAGAATAAAAATGCTCAATCTAGCGATCTTCCAATTTAATCATTGTTGATGCACAATCAATCCCCGGCAACGGCGCCATAAACTTGATGCACGGAAAACTTGTCTCGCAACAAATCTCCCTTCGGCAAGTGTACCGAATTTGTCGTCAAGTAAAAACTCACAATAGTGTGAGGTCGAATCCCACAGGGATTGATTGATCAAGCAACTTTAATTAGAAGAATGTTCTAGTTGAGTGAATCCAGAATTTGGGTTGAGAGTTGCAGAAAATAAAATGGCGGGAATGTAAATAACAGAAAAGTAAATGCTAGAATTAAAGGACTAGAAGTAAATGACTGAAAATAAATTGTAGAATTGTAAATGGGAATGGGGGATTTGCTCATAAAAGTAAATGGCAGAAATTAAAGAGAATGGGTAAGATCAGAAATGGAGAGTTCATTAGGCTTAGGAGATGTTGCAATTTTCCGGATCAAGTTCATTTTCATCTCTTCCTCAATCAATGCACTCATTGATCTCCTTGGCAATCTTAATTGATTGAATTACAATTTCTTGCAATTCAATCTCTCAAATCTTGATCAATAGCCAATTCCTTGGTCAATTGCTCATGAGAAGAGATAAAGTATGGTCACTGATTATACCACATGCATTTCCCAAATCAAGTATTGAGAGGGTTATAGTCACATACCCATCCAAACCCAATTTGGTCCAGCATGAGAAAGCATTTCTAGCTTGATCTCTTCATTCCTCTTTCAAGGTTCAGAAGAGATCCAAGTTTGAATAGCTTCTTTTCTAAGATAACTACTCAATTGGATAAAGATCGAAAGCTTTCAAGTAAAATCAAGAGAAAAGATAGAAGAAGAATAATGAAAATTAGTATTGCTCCATCAAATTACAACAGAGCTCCCTAACCCAATGAAAGGGGTTTAGTTGTTCATAGCTCTCGAAAATGAAAACAGAGATGGAGAATACATCAAAAAACTAGAAATAGCAGAGAAGGTAAAATACAGAGAGTAGTTCCCTTTTTCTAACTTCCAGAACTCCTCAACAATTCAAAGCTACTCCTATATATACTACTTCTCTCAGCTTCTAGTTGGCTCTTCAAGTCTTGGGCCTTTGGATCTTGAGTTTGGAGCAGTTCTCTTCTTCATTTGGGCTTGGCTTTACCTGCAGAGAGAAAATGTGAAGTGGGCAGAAACTTTAGCTCAGGACGTTAGGGGTGTTAACGTTTAGTGAAAATATAAGTTTGAGAACGTTAGTGACAATCAACTTTCTCACTAACGTTACTAAGTAAAAGCCACGTTAACTTCAACGTTAGTGGCATAAACGTTGCCACTAACGTTGCCTCTAAGTCCTTCGCACACGTTATTGAGACTTAACATTTCCAATAACTTTGAAAAGCCCCTTTTGTTCCCACGTTAGAGCCCACGTTAACTTAGTTAGCGTGGCCTCTAACGTTAGAAAGGGGGAGAAATGCCAACGTTAGTGACAATGTTGGGTGTCACTAACGTTGTTGACCATGCTTGCTTCTTACGTTAGCTCCCACGTTAACCAAGTTAACATGGGAGTTAACGTGTTATGTTTCTCCTTAAGCCAACGTTAGTGACAATGTTGAATGTCACTAACGTTGGCATTTCTCCCCCTTTCTAACGTTAGAGGCCACGTTAACTAAGTTAACGTGGACTCTAACGTGGCCACTTATGAGCATTTGCCAACGTTAGTGACATTCAACATTGTCACTAACGTTGGCTCAAGTTCCCTTTTCCACGTTAGAGTTCACGTTAACTTCGTTAACGTGACTCTTAACGTGGTCAATGATGGCTTTAAGAGCGTTATTGGCAATCACTTTTCTCATTAACTTTGCAAGTTACCTCCCATTCCTTGCTTCCTTTGGTCCTGAAATCAAGCAATAGAGCGCATCAAAGTTCTAGTCCAAGTCATGGGCAATGCAACATACAATTTGTCACTAAACTTATGCAAAATCCTCATGAAATAATGTAAAATGCACAATGTATTCTTGAATCAAGGAGTAAGTGAATATCTACCCAAAACTAGCTTATTTCCTAAAGAAATGCATGAAACTAACCTAAAAACAGTAAAGAAAAGGTTAGTGAAACTGGCCAAGATGCCCTGGCATCATCAGGTAAAGGATCAAGCTCGGGTGGTAACACAGGAACACCCCACTCATCAAGGACAAAGGGTGCAGGAGGTGCCTCATGGATATGCTGGGCAGGTATAGGCTCATCAGGTAGAGGAGGTTCAGGTGGAGGAGGATAGTCAGGTGGAGGTGGCATCTGCTCCTCAGGATGAGGTATCCCAGGTCCGCCGGGGTGTAACCAAGATAAAGGAAAGTCATAGGGTGCATCAGGATTAAAGTATGCTGTCCTAATAGGGTACTGGAAAGATCTACCACGAACTACATAATTACGGATACGAGGTACCGCACAGTAGATGTAATACTCGCCACGCACCGGGTCCTCGTGGATGTACGGTGGATCAATCTCGTAGAATAGGACTCCCGTGTCCATCTGTAGAGGTGTAAGGGGTAAGAACTGGGGAGTTCTTAGTAAGGTCGGGGTTTACAGTTAAGTTCGTTTATAATGTCCGTGGTCATAGAAGTATAAATAAATATAGAGTAATATGTACATAACAGCAACATAAACTAACACATGAACAAGAGAGAAAATAGGAAGTAAATGCACATTCACACATTAATATGCAATCACACAGTTATGCTCAAACAAACAAGGAATAGAACAAGAACACAAGAAGATAAGCAATAAATAATGCACAAACAAGTATGATGCATGTCTGTCCCTACTGCAGGTAATGAGCTTATTTGTCGGTTTCGACCCGCACCCGACGCAATCCGACCCTCCAAGTCAGATAAGTCCTTCCCAGAACTTAATCCCAGATTAAGTACCGCATACCCTCTACCAAGTGCTCTCGACTTGCAGGGCTGGTATTTGCTCAGGTCTCAATATACCGCAGGTATGAAAGTCAGGCCTCTACCAAGCATTCAGCTTGCAGGGCTGGTACTACTCTACCGCAGCCTGTCTGGGAAGCAACATCACAATACGGGCGTCCCCGCACAACATTCACAAACATTGCCCGAAGGCTCATAATTCACATATACAAAAACATTTTTTTTTTCAAAAGTTCATCAGATTTCTGCTTGATTTTCAGCTAGTTTTTCAATCTTTTCGGAAATCGATTTGAACCCGATTTTTACCAAACCAAAGAGAAACTTTTCAGCCATCAAATACACATCAAATAATCATCAAAAATCATGATTTTCATGGCTGGAATGTCATGTTTTCCAGCAGCACCAACAGCCACTTCAAAACCATCATAAACATGATTTTCAAGCATTAAACAACAAGTTTCCATGATCAAACCATCACACAAACACCAAAAATCAAATCTCAAGCAACAAGATCTGGTTTAACACTTCAAGAACACAGCAAATCATTGACTAATTTACCAAACCTTACCTCCTTTGCTGCTGTCCGAGATTGCACCAAAAACAAGCTTCCAGAAGCACTTTTACGCCTATTTTAACATCAAAAACAACTTTAGAATCTTATGAACCATGAAGGCTGAAGCTTCATGATGATGAAAAGAAGGTTTTCCTCACCTTAAGGTAACTAGAAATCACGTTTTCTTGGAGCTTTTGGTGATTGAATAAGAGATCCTAAGAAAGAACATGAAGAAAACATCATTAACTTAAGGAACCACCATGGCCGAATTTTCAAGGAGGAGGAGCAGCCTTCATACCTTGATTTACTCCATGAAAAGTGACATAGAAATGAAGAGGAGGAAGAGGTGAACACTTTGGTAAGATTAGATTTTTGATAGGGGTTTCGGTTTGAGAAAGAACGGAGAAAGTAGCTCAGGTGTTCATGGAAACTTCATGGTTTTCTATCATGGTGTTCTAAGCTTTTCCAAGAACAAAAATGATAGCCAAGCTGTCCAAGGAAGGCCGTGGCTTTTGGATGATGATTATCCAAAAGTTACTTGCCAAAATATCTCAGGAAAGGATAATTACTAAAGCTAGATGTATTAGAACTTAAGTAATTACACTACTAATGGATAAACATTAAGTTACTTAGTGTAAATGACACTAGTAACTGGATAATCATGAGAATAAAAGATATATGATGAAGCATTAGCAGTGCTAAGTTCATCTAAGAATGCCGGTATTATCTGTTACCGGTAGATTTCAAGCTCAGTTATTATATTACTAAACATAGATCAACATTAATCACAGTAGAGAAGATAATAATATAATATTCTGAATAAAATAATAATATATGAATATTATATTAATATAATTTTTCTCTCGAAATTCGTGACCGGCTCGTCACATAGAGACTAACCACAGAAATCAGAATTTTGAAATTCGGGCCCGAAGTGGCTCAAAAACGCAACTCTTCGCGACGTGCCTACTTAGATTAGGAGAGGTGTCCTGTGCAATCAAGCTGCTGACTCAGCAGCTTGATGACGCAGCACCTGTGCAGTGGAGGTGCTTATATGCATAGAAATTCCTAAAAATTCTGTAAAAATTCCGTTTAATCCCGAAAAAGCGCCGTTTCTTCGGGGCTAGGCCGTTACATTCAATCCCATTAAGTCATCCTCTAACAAGTTGAAGAAAGTCAAATGAGCTATATCAATCCAAGTCCATAGGTCTTGGCTATTCACTAATTGAATTAATGAGAGCTAGAGTCAATGGCTACCAACTATCAATCACTTGGACATTAGTAACTCAAGAATTTCTAAGTTACCTTCCCGAGCTAAGAACATAAAACTCCTACTCTAACATCCTTTCAAGCATTTTGACAAACACTTAGAAGGTGTAAAAGGGAAGCATAGTAAATTGACAACAAGAATGAAATCTAACAATTACTTATTACAAATAATCAACAACAACAATCAAAGAGAACACAATTATCATGAATTACCTCAAATTGGATTAAAAGAAAGTAAAAGGAACAAGAGTAGATCAACAACAAAGTATGGAAACAACATAGAGGAAATTACAACAAAAGAATAGGAGAACAAGAGATAACAACAAAAAATTGAGAGGTAGAAGTAGATGAAAGCATGAATTAAAACCTAAATCTAATCCTAATTCTAGAGAGAAGGGAGAGCTTCTCTCTCTAAAACTAACACTAAAACTAGATCTAACTTCCTAATGTGTGAAAAAATGGAATCCCCCTTTACTCTCCAATCCTTGGTCCTTTTAAGCGTTTTGGTGCCAATTTGGTTCAGATTGGGCCCTACAGCCTTTGTGAATTTGCTGGGCACGTTTTCACTTAAAAGTCACGTGATAGCACCGACGCGTACGCGTACAGCACGCGTGCGCGTCCTTGGGTTTTACGATCCACGCGTGCGCGTCTGTTGTGCGTGCGCGTGGATGAGTGCATCCCAAATCTTTGGCTTTCCATGATCTCTCCACTTTGCATGCTTTTCTATCCATTCCTCTGATCCATTCCTAGCCTTTTCAACCTGAAATCACTTAACAAACAAATCAAGGCATCTAGTGGAATCAAAGGTGAATTAAAATCATCAAGTTAAAGGTCTAAAAGCATGTTTTTACACTTAAGCACAAAATAAGAGAGAATCACAAAACCATGCTATTTTATTGAATAAATGTGAGAAAAGGTTGATAAAATGTTCTAAATTTAACACAAGGAATTGTGGGAGCAGTATCTTAACCCCCAATGTCCATGCTAATAACTTCGAACTCAAACCTCAATTGATTACCCTGGTCCAGAATAATTGTCAGTATGGAGAAAGTGCTGCTGAAGATCCAAACCAACACCTCTCTGTGTTTTTGAGAATTTGTGATACTGTTAAAACCAATGGAGTCCACCCTGACATCTATAAGCTTCTGTTATTCCCATTTTCCCTGAGAGACAAAGCCACACATTGGTTAGAGACCTTCCCTAAAGAAAGCATCACCAACTAGGATGATTTAGTTATCAAATTTCTAGCCAAATTCTACCCCCCTCAAAGAATCATTAAGCTGAAAACTAATGTGCAAACCTTCAGGCAGTTAGAAGGAGAATCATTATATGAATCCTGGGAGAGGTATAAAGCTTTGATCAGAAGGTGTCCAGAAGGAATGTTCAGTGAGTGGGTAGAGCTGCATAATTTCTATAAAGGCTTGACCATGAATTCAAGGAAAGCTTTGGATTATTCGTCAGGAGGATCCTTGCAAATGATGAAAACTGCTCAAGAGGCATATGATCTTATAGACATGGTGGCCAATAATGAGTATTTCTACTCCTCTGAAAGACAAGCAGCTCCCAAGAGAGGCGTGTTTGAGCTTGAAGGTGTTGATACAATCTTGGCTCAAAACAAGATTATGCATCAGCAACTCTAGCAACAGATTAAAACGATGTCAAAGAGGATGGATGGGCTACAACTTGCAACAGAAAGCACAACTAACCAACCACCAGTTGTGTGGGGACAGCAGGAGGGAAGCTATGAGGAACAGCAGCCTGAACAAGTGCAGTATATGCATAACCAAGGTGTTGGACAGAATGATTTCCATGGAGACACTTACAACTCATCTCGGAGGAACCACCCCAATTTGAAGTGGGGAGAGAACCAGAACCAGCAACCTTGGCAAAGAAGCTCCAACCAAAATAATTTCTGAAACACAACCCATCAAAACCATCCAAACACTAAGGAATTTAGAAAGACAAATTGAACAGTTGTCCAAACAGCCAACTGAAAGACCAACCAACTC
>NC_029790.2:47219557-47252137 GCF_000816755.2 Arachis ipaensis | reverse complement strand
AAAGAAAAATGCAAGGCCATTCAATTAAGAAGTGGAAAGACTTTGGTGAATGATAAAGAAGCCAACAAGAAGCCAGCAGAGAATGATAAGGCTAATAGCAAGGAAGAAGTGGCAGCAGAGGAAAACGACCAAGAAAATCCCAAGGAGACGGAGGATGAGCCACAGGCTTCAAGGAAAGGGAAACAAGTCATGACAGAGCCCCTACAAGAACAGAGGAAAGTGGTGAAACCTTACATCCCTCCTCTGCCATACCCTCAAAGGTTGCAAAGAGAGCTCAAGGATCAACAATTTCCCAAGTTTCTGGAGGTTTTTAAGAAGCTAGAAATCAATATCCCACTTGCTGAAGCATTGGAACAGATGCCTCTATATGCAAAATTCCTCAAGGAACTCATTAACAAGAAGAGAAGCTGGAATGAAAAGGAGACAGTGATCCTAACCCAAGAGTGCAGTGCTGTCATTCAAAAGGGTCTCCCACCAAAATTCAAAGATCCTGGGAGTTTCATCATAGCATGCACCATTGGCAACATGACACTAGAAAAGGCTTTCTGTGATTTAGGAGCCAGCATCAACTTGATGCCTCTCTCATTGATGAAAAAGCTTGCAATAGAAGAAGTCAAACCAACAAGAATGTCACTTCAAATGGTTGATAGATCACTCAAGATACCTAATGGAATTGTAGAAAACTTGTTGGTGAAGATTGGAGAATTCATCTTCCCTGCTGATTTTGTCATTTTAGACATGGAAGAAGAGGGGCACAACTCAATCATCTTGGGGCGACCTTTCTTAGCAATAGTAAGAGCTATCATTGATGAGGAGAAAGGTGAAATGACCGTCAGGGTACATGATGAAAAAATGAATATCAATGTCTTTAAAGTGATGCAATTCCCTCCTGAGAAAGAAAAGCATATGAGAGTGAAAATGACAGAAGACTTGGTGGAAGAAGTGTTTGAAACCAACGTCCAGGAGGAACAAGAAGAAGAAATGGGAATTGATCAAGATGTCACAAAGAAACAAGCTTTTGAAATCTCCCTTGAAGGCAAGACAGAGGAAGTGCCAAAGCAAGAATTGAAGCCCCTCCCTCCTCATCTCAAGTGTGCATTTCTTGGAGAAGAAGAAACCTTGCCAGTGATCATCAATTCCTCCTTAAACATGGAAGATGAAACAAAGATGATTGAAGTGTTGAATGTTCACAAGACAGCTTTGGGATGGACAATTGATGACATCAAGGGTATAAGCCCTGGCATCTGCATGCATAAAATCTTGCTGGAAGAGGACACAAGACCTGTGGTGCAGCCTCAAAGAAGGCTCAACCCAACCATGAAGGAAGTGGTTCAAAAGGAGGTGATGAAGCTGTGGAATGCTGGAATAATATACCCAATCTCTGATAGCCCTTGGGTGAGTCCGGTCCAAGTTGTGCTAAAGAAGGGAGGAATGACAGTCATATTCAATGAGAAGAATGAGTTAATCCCTACAAGGACAGTAACTGGGTAGAGGATGTGCATTGACTATAGAAGATTGAATGAGGCTACAAGGAAAGATCACTTTCCTCTCCCTTTAATTGATCAGATGCTAGAAAGATTGGCCGGCCATGCTTATTACTACTTCTTGGATGGATATTCTGGGTATAATCAAATAGTGGTAGTGGACCCCAAGGACCAAGAGAAAACCTCATTCACCTATCCATTTGGAGTTTTTGCCTACAGAAGGATGCCTTTTGGACTTTGCAATGATCCAGCAACCTTCCAAAGGTGTATGCTCTCCATTTTCTCCGACTTGGTAGAAAAATTTTTAGAGGCCTTTTATGGATGATTTCTCTGTCTTTGGTAACTCTTTTGACACCTATCTGCAACATCTAACCCTTGTTTTGAAAAGATGCCAAGAAATAAATTTAGTTTTGAATTGGGAAAAATGCCATTTCATGGTACCAGAGGGTATAGTTCTTGGGCATAAGGTTTCAAGCAAGGGTGAAGAAGTTGACAGAGCTAAGGTAGAGATCATAGAAAAACTTTTTGTCCCTGTCAATGTAAAAGCAGTGAGAAGTTTTCTTGGGCATGCTGGGTTTTATAGAAGATTCATCAAGGATTTTTCAAAAATAGTCAAACCACTGAGCAATTTTCTAGTGGTTGACAATCCTTTCATCTTTGATGACAATTGCAAGCATGCCTTTGAAACCTTGAAAGAGAAACTCACTATAGCACCAATCATCACACCCCCTGAATGGGGACTTCCTTTTGTACTTATGTGTGATGCAAGTGATGTTGCAATTGGTGCTGCATTGGGCCAAAAGAAAGACAAGCTGCACCATGTCATATATTATGCAAGGAAGGTGTTAAATGAGGCACAAAACAATTATACCACCACAGAAAAAGAGCTTTTGGCTATTGTGTATGCATTTGACAAATTTAGACAATACTTGATTGGTTCAAAAGTTATAGTATACACTGATCATGCTGCTCTCAAGTATCTAATATCTAAACAGGATTCCAAGCCAAGGCTTATTAGGTGGGTGCTGCTACTACAAGAATTTGACATTGAGGTGAAGGATAGGAAAGGAAGCAAGAACCAAGTGGCAAATCATTTGTCAAGATTACCACAAGAGGCTAACCAAGATACACCACAACTAGTGAATGAAAAGTTCCCAGATGAACCTCTCCTCCAAATACAGCAAGCACCTTAGTTTGCTGATATTGTAAACTACAATGTGGAAAGAAAGATTCCTCAAGAGTTTACCAAACAACAAGTGAAGAAGATGTGTAATGAAGCCAATAAATTCTTGTGGGACGAGCCATTCTTGTTTAAGAGGTGTCCAGATGGGATGATTAGAATGTGTATCCCTGAAATTGAGATGAGAAACATATTGTGGCACTGTCATAGTTCAGCATATGGTGGACATTTTGGGCCAGAAAGAACAGCTGCTAAAGTGCTTCAAAGTGGATTTTATTGGCCAACTATATTCAAAGATGCCATAGAATTTGTGCACCAATGCAATGAATGTCAAAGGGCTGGAGGGCTAACAAAGAGGAACGAAATGCCTCAAAATTTCATTCTGGAAGTAGAACTATTTGATCTCTGGGGTATGGATTTCATGGGGCCCTTTTCTCCATCCTTTTCCTTCAAATACATTCTGGTAGCAGTGGAGTATGTCTCCAAATGGGTGGAAGCTATAGCCACAACCACCTGTGATGCACCAATTGTCCTTCAATTTCTCAAGAGACACATCTTCACCAGATATCGGGTGCCTAAAGGCCTTATTAGTGATGGTGGTAGCCACTTTTACAACAAACAAATGGAAAAATTACTCCACAAATATAGAGTAATTCACAAAGTGACCACCCCATACCATCCTCAAACTAATGGCCAAGCTGAATTGGCAAACAGAGAACTAAAAAAAATCCTAGAAAAAACAGTTGGGGTGACAAGGAAAGACTGGGCCAGAAAGTTGGATGATTCCCTGTGGGCATATAGAACCGCATTCAAAACCCCAATTCGGAAGTCACCCTTTCAGCTAATCTATGGAAAATCATGTCACCTGCCTGTGGAAAACTAGAACATAAAGCTTACTGGGCCACTAAGCTCCTCAATCTTGACTCTCAAGCAGCAGAAAAGAAAATGCTATTGCAACTTAATGAGCTGGATGAATTCAGATTGGAAGCTTATGAGAATGCAAAGATATACAAGGAGAGAGCTAAAAAGTGGCATGATAAGAAAATCTTGAAAAAGGAGTTCAAACCAGGACAACAAGTGCTCTTATATAACTCTAGGCTCAAGATTTTTCCTGGCAAACTCAAGTCCAAATGGATTGGTCCTTACTTGGTGACAAAGGTTCTCCCTTATGGGAGCATTGAACTTCTGAATGAGGCTACAAAGGACACATTCACAGCAAATGGTCACAGAGCCAAGCATTACCTGGGAGGATCTTAGAATAAAGAAGAGAGTATTCAGGAGCTAGGATGAACAAGGATGAAGGACGTCAAGCTAATGACAATAAACAAGCGCTTGTTGAGAGGCAACCCAATCGGAGGTAGCTTTCTTTTCATAGCTATTTCAATAAAATTCAAGAATTCCCCTGTATTGTAAGGAATTAAGTTTGGTGTTACATACCAAAAGGAGTATAAAAAGGGTGAATGTTTGATTTTATGTTTGGTGTCCCACCAAGATTTGATGGAAAAACACTATAACCCTTTGAAGAACATCAGGAGTCATAAATTCCAAAGCAATCAGGGAAATTTCTTGACAGTTGCTTGAATTCTTTTTTTTTTCTTGCTGGTTTACTTAATAAAATCACAAGGTTTCATGCATATGATTAATCTTACTATGGACAATAGCAAGGGACTAAGTTTGGTGTTCCCACACCAAAGTAAGTTCAAAAACATACAACAGTTCATACATGTTAACCGTGTTCTTAAGTGCTTGGGGAACAAGCAACTTCCAATGATTAAGCAGGGAAGCATTCGACCTCTTGAAAGATTCAAGCATTATCACCAAAAGAAATACAGAAGTTATAGATGATGAGGACAAAAGGAAAGCTAGAAGACATCCCCAAGAGGTTGTATTGTCACTTAATTCCCTTTGCTTTGAAAAGTTCTAAACTGGAAGTTTCTATATACCCTGCTAATTAGCTTAATTAGTGCAAATTATGATGTATGCCAAGTATTCTGGTGTAAGTGCTTGCTTTATTTTCATCTGCTTCAATGTGTGTCTTGTACCCCCTTTTGCATAATAAAAGAAAAGGTTAAAACAAAAATCTGTAATAGTCTAATATGGTAGACATTAGAATAAGGATCAGTGGTGGTAATTGCTTGATTAGTTGGTAAGCTCAATAATAAAAGCTACGAGGTAGAGTGTTTCTTTCAAGTGTAAACTTAGTTGCTGCTATGAACCTTTAATGAATAAATGTCCTTGGAAGAGGAGGAAAAGTAAGAAAGAAAGAAAGAAAAGCCAAGAATTGGCAATAAACAAACGAAAGAAACAAAGAATAAAATATAGACACCAATAACTTGGACCTTAAGACATATGCCTGTAGTGTCTTTGTACTGGGATCTTCTTGGATGATTAGATTCTAAGGTGTGTTTCAACGCTTGGCAACTTGGGTTAACTAACCCGCGATCATCAACTAAAAGTCCATTATCAAGAGCGACCTAGTTACAAGACATTTAGTAACCCAAAGAGGTGTTGGGCATCAATGTTCTTAAGAAGAATTGTGAGCCAAGTGTCTGTAGTGAGGATGTGTTAATTGAAAATTAAGCCAAAAAGCTGATGCAATACTTGACACTGAGCTACAATTGAAAAACAAGTTTCAAAAGCAAAGGAAAGAAAGAAAATCTCACAATGACCAATACAGAATAAGGTCTTGTAGTAGCAACTCTAGTTAACACTCACAGGGACATTTCACATTTGAAGTTGACAATAATTGAACTGCATTCTGTCTTCATAAAACCCCATGAGCCAAATTCAATTCTTTACTAATAAGGACATATATGCTTATCTGTTTTCATGCCTTTCTCTTATTTTAGTGATTGCTTGGGGACAAGCAAGATTTAAGTTTGGTGTTGTGATGACAAGTCATCTTATGCTAGTTTCACAAGTATTTTTCTTTTGTTTCATTATATTTTTATGCACTTTCTTGCACAATAAGTAAGTGTTTGGATTGAAACTTCATGCGTTTCCCAAGTCAATTAAACATGGTTGTTTATGTGCTTTTTCATAAAGTTTTATGCTACTTTTACTAGATATTATGAATGGTGTAAATACCTCATGATTACAGCAAACTTTGAGGCAATTGTTTGATTGATTGTAGGTGGAAATAAGGCAAGAAAGAAGCAAGAAAGAAGAGGAAGAAACAAAGTGAAAGAGTATTGAAGAAGAGAGGGAGATGCAATGTTTTGGAAAGAAGAAATGGGTGCCAACGTTGAGGGCAACGTTGGTGATCCAACGTTACCTCAAACGTGGGAAGCTACAAAATGCTGGTGCTGGCATTGGAGAGAACGTTGGAGGTCCAACATTACTTCCAAAGTCTTCGATGGTTTTCAATTCTAGAGCCAGAAAAATTTTGGGTGACGCGTGCGCATGAAAGAGGAAATTTTCTTAATCCACGCGTAACCATGAGTCACACGCACGCGTGAAATGGCAAAATTGACCATTCACGCGTACGCGTGGGTCACGCGTACGCGTGGGTCATGCGTACGCGTGACCAAACGAACGTTGGAGGTCCAACGCTACCTCAAACATTGCCTCCAACGTCCACGATGAGCTACCCAAAAATTGGATTTGAAAAATTGTAATCTACGTGCATGCGTGGACCATGCGTACGTGTTGATGCATATTTTGGCCAGAGACGCCAACGCATAAGCGACGCATACGTGCAAAATTCCATTTTGACGCATACGCGTATACGACGCCTACGCGTGGGTGGAAAAACGTTGGTGCACCAACGTTGAGTCCAACGTTGGCGCCAATGTCCAGCCCTTTGGAAATCCTCTCTCGAGCCAACGTTTGATTCAACATTTTCTTGCAAAGTTTGAGGCCAACATTGACACTACCACCAGTTTAATTGAGCACCCATGCAGATAAAAAACGTGAATTGCCAATTGCCCTCTTCATCATCACAGGGACCCACTCTTACTTGCTTCAAAGAAGGCCTAATCCAAAGACTTGAAGACTAATTTGGAAAGTGTATAAATAGGAGGAAATTTGATTTAGAAGGAGGGCTAGTCAGTAGGGAATTGTAGCTGTGTACTTAGCTGCATATCTGAATTTTTTTCTTTTGTATTTTCTTCTGCATTTTCTTTCTACAACCTTCTGTTTTCTGGTTTTACTTGAGCAATGATGAACTAAACCCCAAATTCATTAGGGAGAGGAGCTCTATTATAATTCCAATTAATCAATGAAATTCTTCTTCTTCTCAATTTATTTTTGTAGCTATTGGATATCTTCTGTTTTGATTTAGAATTCTTCACTCCGGAAGGGGTTGAATTCAATTGAATGCTCGTATGAGCCTCGGAAGGGGAATCACTTGCATTAGAATTGGAGCTCTATCCTTCACTACTCTCTTGAACAAAACCATTCAGGACGAATTGAGATCTTGAGAGTTAGTGTGGCTTATGGATGAGAGATTTTCACTTAACCTCTTCTCATGACAATTAGATCAAGGAATTGGCAAGATTGATTGTGATTAGAGAGATTGGATTGCCAAAGAATTGGGATCCAATCAATTTCAATCCACCATAGATCTACTGATATGATTGAGAAGGTAGTTGAGACCCAATTGATTCATGAAGGATTAGAATATCTCCGATCCCTGATGAACTATTTTCTCTGATTTTCTTCACTTAAAACTTCTCTAATTTCAATTTCCATTTGATTTGTCTTGCAGTTTGATTTCCTGCACCCAATTCCCTTTATAATTCCTGCAATTTAAGTTCCGTGCAATTTAGATTCTACAATTTTACTTTCTTGCCCTCTAAGATTCAGTTATTTATATTTCTTGCAATTTAAGTTTTAACTCATTCAGATTTCTTGCACTTTAAGATTCAGCAATTTAGTTTCAGCCAATTTACTTTCAACAATTTACAATTCTTGCAAATTACATTCTGTCAATCAATTTCAACTCAAATCACCAACTATCAACTTAACTAAATCCATCACCTAACTAAAGTTGCTTAATCCATCAATCTTTTTGGGATCGACCTCACTCCTGTGAGTTATTACTACTTGATGCGACCCGGTTCACTTGCCGGTTAGTTTGTGTGGAATCGTATTTTCCCTCATCAAGTTTTTGGCGTTGTTGCCGGGGATTGATTTAGATTAACAATAACTAAGTAAGGTGATAATCTAGATTAAGCATTTTTCTTTTATTTTTATTAAGCATGCTAACCGTTTGAGATTTTGTTTCTACTAACCACAACCTCACTCTAGCAACAGAGTGTTCTGCTTTTGTGTTTATGGTTTGTTTGGTTGTATGCCAGGAGGGAGAAAAGGTGAATCAACCTCATTTGATTCTGAACAAGAGAGAACATTCTTGAGATTGAGAAGAGAAGCAAGAGGGAAAGGAGTGATTGGAGAAGAAGAATAAGAGGAAGAAGATCAAGAGATGGAGGGTAACATCCCTAATCCACCTGAGGATGTGTGATGAGTGGACTTTTAATGTTATAGAATTCACAAATGAAATCTCATCGCAATATAGTTTCTGAACCAACAATAGTCCTTTCATACAAAAATTTGTTTGTCACAAGTACAAACCTCTAATATGACATACATATAAAAATCCGTAACCCAAAATGCACAAAAGAATCCTAGTTCTCCATAAACGTCTATGAGGTACAAAGGTAAAACAAGTTTATATGGAGAGTTCTATACACATGGATATGCCTAAATAGAACAAAATGTAATATCCTAAAAGTCCCACTTTGCTGCATAGAGCTCTAGATGCCTAGCGAGGTGCCTCTCGACCTACATCTAAAAAACACAAATATCCGTATGGAATAAGAACCGGGGCTTCTTAGCATGGTAATGGTGCCGCATACATAATATATAAGATCCCAGAAAAGTCAAAGGCAATCCTAGAACTCTGACACTTAGATTATAAAACATAAAGATTTAAAACGGAAAACCATAAATAGGGTGGTCCTCTAAGGTTCTTAACATAACCAAAACCTAACCAAAACCCTCAATCCTCCGCCTTTCCTCCAATCCTCCAATCTTCAATGGAATCACATAGACAAACAAATAGACAATATCAAACACAATTAGAATACAAGTAATGCCTAGTAGCAAGTATAACAATTAGGCATACTAATTCACATAGGGATTCCCAGTTAATACACAAGCAAGCAAAGCAAACATATGCATATAAAGTATGCATGTCCTATGGCTGATGAGTCTCATCTGTTGGTTATCAAGCCAACCCGACATGTCCAGCTGCTAAACCCTGGACAATCTCTCGTACGTGCATTCCCAAGAGTCTATGCATAGTTTTTTCTCATTCATAAATAAGTTTTGCTTATTGGGGGAACCTTCCCAAGGATTTATAAGTCCCCGGTCACCCTTGATGTAGGATCAACAGAGTATCGAGTCTCAACCTGGAGCACGTGGTGGCAAGCTACTACTCTTTACCCAGAGAAACTCATATCTCAGATAAAAGTAGATAAGCCACTTTGCCATTCATATTTATTCATAATCATTTATTATAGCCATAAACATCTCATATACATCATATCCTTGCACTTCTCATACATATTTCATCATATTTCAAGCTTACTTTGCCTCTAAGTTATCCTTCTTTCATAGCTTCATCTCATCACTAAGCATACAACTAAGGCTTAGGGGCTGAAAGAGTAAAAATAGAGATTTAGAGGTTCAAAATTAGATTTTAAAACATAAAAAATCACTTCGCTGAAAATAGTGGTTCTGCGTACGCGGGCATGTCTCGCATACGCGGGGATCTCAACTCGAAAGCATTGGCCGCGTCCCGTACGAACACTCGCGTACGCAACCCCTCAAAATCTCAACTCGCGTACGCATGTACCTGCTCACATACGTGTGACACCAAACCCAAAAGGAATGGCTGTGTCGCAAGCGGGTTTGCGTACGCGAATTCTACAGGGTAGGTAAAATTGTTTAAGTGCTGCAAAATTTTAATTTTACACACAGAAATTCTGACGTGCATAACTTTTTTGTTTTGAAACATTTTTCATCCGTTCTTTGAACGGTGTAAACCTCACAGAGCTAATTTTTATATGAAATAAGTTTGAAAATATTTTGAGGACCGAAAGCAAAATTATGGCTCGTCAAAGTTTGGACTAAAACCAAGTTTTACAAAATCTTCCAAACCTCTATCTTACCAATTTTCTTTAACAAAAATCCAAATCCTACATTTCCAAAAGACTCCAATACATCAAACACAACTCCACATTCCATCTCAATCAACCATACATCAATTTAAACAACTTCATTACAATAATTTCTTAACTATACAAACAAAATCATCAATTTACTGCCACATACATGTTCCTTCCCATCATCTCATCTATCATCATTAAAATCATCATTTATCATTCCATTTTCACTACAAGGATCAATCACCAAACCCACACTCAAACAAATTCAACAATTATCATCAAGGATGATAAACATTTAACATAATCATACATTCCGACCTATCCTATGGTAATCTAGCCTAAGTTTTCACAAAATACTATATATTACATACGAAAAACTAAAATCATACCTTGGCTGATTTCGTCGTATAGCCCAAAGACAACCTAACTAAGCAAGTTCACAAGTTCCACCACCAAAATTCAGCATACAAGGACCCAATCAAGCTTCCATCTCCACAATTTTGTTCCACATCACATGTATTCACTACCTATTTCACATCATTATAACCATTCATACACACTCAATACCCAATCACAATTAATTAAGGGATTCACTAGGGTTTGAGGATCCTTACCATGTATGTGCCTCAATCAAACAAAAGCCCGCTAATTCTTCAAGTTAATTTGACCCTAAAACATCAAATTAACTAAAAATCTCAAAACGCAAAACATATAATTTTTGAATTGGGGAAGAGATAATTAAAACTGGAAATGTGGATTCCTTATCAAATTAAGTATTGGGCTTTGTAGAGCTTGTCGCTACAGACATGTGGCTGTAAACGGTGCGGCGATCAGAGATCGGAGTAGGAAGTTATGTGAGATTAAAGTGGAGGGTTAGTGTTGTTTCTTATTTCTCTTCTCCTCCATACATGCCCAGCATGTTTTTCATTTGGGGAAGGAAAGAAGAGTTGAGCTCTTTTGTGTAGTAATGGATTGGGTTGGGCATTGAGGCCAAAATGGGTCCGGTTTGCTTGGTTCGGCCCGTCGGCCCAATCTTTGTCGAAATCATTTAAAATTTGAGTTAAAATTCTTATTTCAATTAGCTCAATCTCATTAAACTATAAAATTCAATTTTTAAATTTCTATGATTGATATTTAATTTATTAGCTAAGTATTCGTTAGTTATGCGGGGTTTACAAGGGACATTCAGTGACCTTTCTCAGGGTGCAGACGAGGAGAAAGTCAAGAGGTATGCAAGGGCATACATCATGATGCTATGATCGACACATCTCTTTGGTGACAAGTCTGGTACACGTAGGCATATTTAGTGGCTACTGTATGTAGCGTGATTAGAGGACATGGGCAGATACAGCTGGGGGTCTACTACTCTCTCATGGTTATACCGGTGGTTGTGTCGTGTGGCCAACAGAAACGTGGTTAAGTTGGCCAGTCCATTGTAGCTCCTATAAACATGGATCTTCTAGCGGTTCCCGAGTTTCAAACCCGATAGGTTTGACGTCTTTCATTGGTTGTTGGTGACGAGGTACTTGATGTTTATGGTTGTTATGTTTGTTAATATTTTTTCGATTTATGGCTATTGTTCAAAAAATGTTTTGGGTATCAGGTTGTCTGGTTATCAGCCAATATTGAGCGAGAAGGGGCCCAGAGTCTCTCAATGGATGCTCATGATAGATTTACTCCGGGCCGGGGATGTGAGTGTTTTAGCTTTCAAGTTTTGATTGTTAACTTTTTTTAACTTCTTACTGGATATTATTAACCTGCAATACTCATTTTTCTTTAACAATTCACATGGATGCCATATAGCTCACCAAAGGTCGTTCAGGTATTTCATCATGAGATCCCAGAGCCTTGGCATATGGCACTATGGAATGCTTGACAGCATTGATCTACTTTGCTGTGATAGAGTGGCATCAGGTAGATAGCATGCAACCACAACTTGTTGGAGTACAGCATCGACCACGATCCTGATGATGAAGGATGGCAGAGGTGGAGACTGGTGGTTTTCAAACACATTACAGAGTTATCACATCCATTGGACCAATAGGGCGAACAGAATTCAAATCGAATAAAATAAGTTAGAAAACAGAAAGAACAAAAGAAAAGGTGGATTTGTCCTTTGTGAAACTCAAAATCTGGTACATGCTTCAATAGAATTGAATGAATAATTCAATTCCATTCTTAATATTAAGAGAGTAAATCCAGGAATAGAAATATAATAGTTAGGTTGGGGGCAACAATATCATTTAATATACTTAAATGAAAACCAAAATACTGTACAGTGTTACGATTTGATGTTGTGGCAGACCCAAGACCGTCACAGGGTTACTAGGAGGAGATTCTTATCACCTGAGGTCTTTCTCGGTGATCCTAGAGCAGATGCTATCCCAGCCGAGACGACGTAGAGAGTGTTAATCTCTGAAATCACTTAACACACATATCAAGGCATCTAATGGTAATAAGAGAGGATTAAACATAGGGAACTTAAGGCCAAAGAAGCATGTTTTCAATCAATGCACATAATTAGGAAGGCAGATGTAAAACCATGCAAATAGTATGAATAAGTGGGTAAAGAGTTGATAAAAACCACTCAATTGAGCACAAGATAAACCATGAAATAGTAGTTTATCAAGTGTCAAGACAGGGTTTCTGACATGGATATCAGGTGCCAGATGTTCTTGACAGGCGTCGTGTGGAGCGAAGACGTTGTGTTGGGATGCAAGCCAATAAGCATGAGTGAAGGTGGCTTGAGGATTCGATGGATGCCATGGATGGAAGGGTGCGAGGCTGTAAACAAGCTAGGTGGTGCGATAGAGAGGGAGGGGGCGTCAAGGTAGAGGTCGACGTATTGGGGGAGGCATTGATAATGGTGACGATGGTGGAGATGATGGTGGAGATGATAGTAGTGGAAATGAGGACGGGGGTGGAGATAATAGAGGTGGAGGTTATATTTTAGGTGGACTTGGTGGAGGTGGAGATAGTGGTATTTTATTAATTGTTATTATTAGAAGTGTGAATTAAAATTTCTGCATATTTTTTATATTTCTTCATTTCACAGATGTCATTAAGGAAATAGGGTTTCATTTCTTGGGTGATGAGCCAAAAATAATACGTCTTTCGGAGGGACTTCTAATAAATTGGTATTGAGATGCTAAAAATAGATATACACAAATTTGTCCAATTTTATAGCTATGCACATTTTGAGAAATAAAACAATTTTTATATTTATATAAATAAAAAATACAAAATTTGGAAAAACATACAAGAAGAAAAAAGTATTATTACTCCAACTAACAATATTGTGTTGGTAGATGCAAAATATTGTTTCTCTTATTTTTTATAGTTCTATGAAGATTAATAAAAAAAAATTGCTAATAATTATCCTTGAACACATGTTAAGGGTGTTCAATATAAAAGATTTTCTTAAAAATCCAAAAAAAATATTGTAATACTTTTATAGGACATTTATTGAAAAGAAAAATTTTAAAAATTTTACCCTAAAAATAACCTTAAAAACACATATTAACAAAACCCATACAATAAAAATTGAAATATTGTTGGTGTGTGTGGCTTTCCAGCTCTTGAAGTCTCATTGGGTTAGGCAAATCAATTGGGGGTAAGGCATGTCATTGGAGTTACATTTTAGTATTTTACTGCAAAAGTTTTTGAAAGCTTGGATAATACTGTGTATTCAGCCTTTTTCTTTCCATGAACATGGGCCCCGTAAATAAAGAAAAATAGCTCAGAAAAGGAGATTATAATATTTCTACGACATACGAATCTATCTATAAAATAAAATAAAGAGTAATCATACAGTTGCTTTTAACGCATGCTCTTTAGTCTTTAGTCTTTACTGATTCTATATATCTACAACACCTTTCATGAAAAATGTGTTTGTTATCTCAATGTGAAAATTGGGGTATTTATGAACGCCAAATTAACAATGTTATATAAGAAATAATAGATAAAATATTATAACAAATTAAAACAGTCTTCCTCCTGCATGTATAAAATCAAGTTTGTAGCAGTATGTCTTGCATGCAATTCTAATGAAAGGTTAGATTAAAATAAAATTAAAAATAGAAGAAATTCCATTGCTGGTATAAATATTCTTTTCGTATCCAACATGTAAAGTAGAAAACCTTCTCCATTATATAATAATAATGTAGCCAAAAAAGAGGATCACCTTCTCCATATTTGCCCTTTAAACTTTTGTAACTGAAATTGGGTCCACTGTATATACCTCACTTAGCTTATTAGTTATATTTGTCATAGTTATTACTAAATTTCAAATGGATCTAACCTACTTGCTTTCCTGTCACTATATATATAAAATGTTTCCGAGATAACATTAGAATTTTTTCGTATTTGTAGAATATAAATTTATAGAATCTAAATATGAATTTATGATAGACTTCTTTACTTTAGGTAAGTAGAGCATATTTAATAGTCTAAGAAATATAAGGATTAGAATCAAATAGTATATAATTATATATTATATTAGTTATAATTACACTACTCACACATCCACACACCCACACTTTAAAATTTTCTAAACCTCATTCCAGTCTCAATTGGAATTTGAACTTGTCTTTATCACATTTTTCAATTTTTTTGTGCAATCAAAGCGTAAGTTAGGTTTATGAAGTTTTAACTTTTTTTTTTGTTATTACACTACTCACACACCCACACACCCATATTTTGAGATTTTTCTCCAACCACATCCCAGTCTCAGTTGAAATTCGAGCTTGATTAAGAGGTAATATGATTGTCACTTGATCGATGATGTATTTAATTCATATAATGGATCCTACCAATTAGAATAAGATTTTGTTTTTGTTGTATATTTTTTTATAGTTCACTCTGCTTCAAAGAAAAAAAAATTCAAGACTATGTATGATAGTTCAACTGTAATGTTTGAGGACTATGTATATTCAATGATTAGTTATAAAATAGATTTCACAATTTAAGATATTGAAGTTCGAAGTAAATGATGTTTGGTTGAGAATAAAGGATTATGTTGGATAATGTTGCTAGTGCTATATATATACCTCAAGTCCTCATTATTGATTGATGAGATTATTGGAGGAAACAAATACTAGTATTTTTCAACATGCATTTTGGTTTGATTCATTTGGAACCCTTAGAGGGAATAACGGATCTTGGTTATTGAAGAACTGAAAGTTGATGGTTTAGAATTTACAATAATTTTTCGTTGCAGGTATAGTTTCTAAACCAAACAATCATTCTTTTTCACAAAAATTTTGGTTGTCACAAGTAACAAAATTCAAATAAATTTATAATCGAAGTATTTAAATCTCGGGTCGTCTCTCAAGGAGTTGCAGGGCAGTGTGATTTATTAGTGGTTATGGAAAAAAAGTATATTTTTGGGTTTTTAATGTATAGGATAAAAAGTAAGAATAATAAATGGCAAGAACGTAAACTGTAGGAATTAATTTAAATAAATAACAAAACTCTTGGCAAGGTATAAGGAATTGAAGTCCTATCCTAGTTACCCTTATCAGGTGTGAAGAGAATTGGATTCTGCTCCCACTTAAATTAACCCTTGCTAAACAAAGGAAAGTCAAGTAGACAAATTAATTTAATCCTCAGGTCCTAGTCAACTCCCATGGAGAAACTAGAGTTATTGGAGTGCAAATTAACCAGCCAAGAATTCCAATTCCAGTCAACAGCTGAGTTGATAACTCAAGTGTCATAAATTACTTAACCAAAGTCAAAAGGGGAAAATAAATCTAAATTGAATTGAAATCATTCATAAATAAACTAAAACAAAATCAAATCTGAAATACCTCAAAATATATTAATTAAGAAAATCATAACATGAATGGTTCGTAAGCCAAATCTGGAAGATAAATATCAATTAAAGCAATAAAGTAAATAAAACTAGAAAATAAATTAAAGGAACATTGAACTTGTGATTGAAGAGAAATAATCCTAAACTTGAGAGAAATCCTAATCCTAATCCTAAGAGAGAGGAGATAACCTCTCTCTCTAAAAACTACATCTAAAAACTTAAAATTATCAATCTGAATGTTGTTCTATGTCTCTCCTTATTTGATTCCTCTATTCTCTGGCTTATATTCTGTGTTTCTGGCTTGGATTTGGGCCGAAAAAGTGTCCAGAAATTGCTGGGGGCGTTTTCTGCAGATTCTTGTACGTGGCGTCTGTCACGCGTCTACGTGGGTCACACGTTCGCGTCATCTGGGAGTTTTTCTTGTCACGCGTATGCGTCGGTCACGCGTACGCATCAATTGCGTTCTGCTCAAGGCGCGCGTCCGCGTCATCCACGCGTTCGCGCCGCTGCATTTTTGCGCTAGGCACGCGTTCGCATCGTCCATGCGTTCGCGTCGCTACTTTTTCTTCAAAACTCCATTTTTGTATTTTTCTTCCATTTTTTGTATGTTTTTTTTTTGTCCTTTTAAGCCATTCCTTCCCTATGAGATCTGAGAATACTTAACACACAAATCACGGCATCGAATAGTAATAAAGGGTAATTAAAATTAATATTTTTAAAGCATAGGAAACATATTTTTCACTTATATCATAAAATAAGGAAGGGAAGGTAAAATCATGCAATTCACATGAATAAGTGGGTGAAGGATTGAATAAATCACTTAAATTGAGCACAAAATACATCATAAAGTATGGGTTTATCAACCTCCCCACACTTAAACAATAGCATGTCCTCATGCTAAATCCAAAAGAAAGGGTAAAGTTAGAATGGTGGAATCTCATGCAATGAAGTCTATTCTAAATGCAAACTACCTACATAAATTATGCAATTTTAATTATCACCCACCTATATATATATAGAGCTTACATGTGGTTAATTTTGATTCATATTTTCAAGGAATCATATATGTATAGCCAAATCTAAATCATGTTAAAGTACTGTCACAATTGAGTTGGGTTAAAATATTTCATAAGCTTGCAAGACAATTGAATAATTAAACAGAGATATATGGTGATGAGCTATTGAACCCTCACTGGATTTGTGTTTACTCTCTAGTCACTTAGTGTTTGGGGTTAATCACTCTATTCTTTTCTATTCTTGCTTTCTAAAACTTTTTTCTTCATCTAACCAATCAACAAATATTGAATACAGACATACAAAGATCATGAGGTCTTTTAAAGGTTATAATGGGGCCAAGGTAAGGGTAAAGGTATATATATAAGACCAAGTGAGCTATAAGTTGAATCCTTAATTAGTCTAAGGTCTCACCTAGCATATACATACTTTATAAAAATTCAAAACTATCCTGGTCTTCCCAATTTTTTTCCACTTGTGTCACATATTTATGTACCAAATTTGTTTTTGGTTTTTACTTCCATGTGCATTGATCTCTCTACTAAACTTATTATTGGGATAATTTTGTCTCCTTATTTACTTATTTAACTAAAAAGAAAAAAAATATATTTTTTTTGAAACACAAACAGAACATATATCAATGCACATGGTATTTTAAATTTGTTTTACATGAACATGCTCCCAAAATCCTTATTACTTTATTGAATTAATCCTTTCCTATCAACCCATGTTCATATGTTTTCCCACACTTAGTGGATACACATCTCTATCTTAAGCTAACCAAGGATTCAACTTGGGATTTTTTAATTTGTTTTTCTGCTTAAGGCTAGTAATGTGGTTATAGAACAAGAGGGAATTAAAAGCTCAAAAGGGCTAACAAGGGTGATGTAAAAGGTAAGCTTATTTGGGATAAGTGAGAAAAAATTTAAATGATGGCCTTAATCATCTCTTGGTATGTATCTATATTCTATATTGGACATATAGATTAAAACAAAGTAAAGATTACCAGAATAAAAAAGAAGGGTGAACACACAAGAATGAAATAATTATGGTTAAATAATGTAACCATACAGATAAGCTCAAAAACTCACAGGTTGTGTGTTCTCTGGCTTAAAAATTATATATCAGTTATGTATGTCATGCAAGTAGAAATAAAGAGTTCCCATTATTCTCAATGTGAATTTTAGGGTGGCCCTTAAAATCTTAGTGTTCTTCCTTGAAAAATGTTGAGCAAATTAACCAATCATTTATTGCTATATATATACATTGTGTGGATTGTTGTGATTCTGTTATACTAAAGTCTTTAGTTTACTATTTTTATTTCCAATTAATCTAGTTATCGTATGCTAAAAGGGTAAACTAACTAATTAATATATATATTCTATATCACAACTTAATAAGCTAAAA
This sequence comes from Arachis ipaensis, assembly GCF_000816755.2. Classification (NCBI taxonomy): domain Eukaryota; kingdom Viridiplantae; phylum Streptophyta; class Magnoliopsida; order Fabales; family Fabaceae; genus Arachis; species Arachis ipaensis. The sequence continues at coordinate 47,234,068 of NC_029790.2, read as the reverse complement.
TTGCAAGTAGACTAAACTAAGTATCTAAGATAAATATATAAACTAAAGTACAAAATATGGAAATATAGTAAAAATACAGAAAAAAAAGAAATGTGCAAGTACTGAAAGATAAATAAGATAAGGTAAAAAAAAATAAAAATAAAAATAAAGATAAAAATAGAAATAGAAATAAAAATACAGAAAAATAAGCAAAATAGGATAAAAAAAAGTGTCTAAAGAGTGGTTCACCAAAATAGTATGCCAGAGATGGCGACCTCCCCACACTTAAATAATAGCATCGTCCTCGATGCTCACTCAGGCTGGGTGTGAGAAGTGTCATCTCCGGAAAGATGGGCTGCCGGTGACTCTGTAGTAGGCTGAGGGTCTGCAGTCTTGGTAAGTGTAGGAGGAGCTGCCTGCTGAAGCGGGGGCTCTGTCTATATAGGAATCTCCAGATCTGTGGCCTGGATCTAGTGGGGCTCCTCATGGTGTGGTGCAACCTGCTCAGGTCCCTGCTCTGCCTGGGCATGTGCATCCTCCTCATGATCATCTGCCTTCGCATCAGATGGCTCAGAAGCGGTGTCAGGCTCAGAGGGGATGTTACTGCCGGATCGGATCATCAACTTTAGGTGCTCATAGCGTCGCTTGTTGCGACACTCCATGTGATCCCAGCGTGCGAAGAGCCGGTGCACAAGATGATAGATGGGCTCTGAGGCAGGTGGAGGTGCAGTGGATGGGGCTGGTGCAGCAGTGGATGCAGAAGGGGCAGCTGAAGATGTGGCTGCCTCACCTGAGGCAGTGAGAAAAGGTGGTCTGTACCCTAATGCCAGAAACTTTCTTCTATGAAGGATGATCTTCTTGCAGTCCGCAGCAGTTGGCTTCTCATCTGCAAGCTCCCAAGGCACGTCAGCTCGGCGGCCTAGCTGGGTGATCAGATAAGGGAAAGGGAGAGTGCCTCTGACATGGACGCTGGCCATATAATACCTGATGAAACGTGGAAGATATAGATCCTTACCCTCCATCACACACCAGATGAGGGTGATCATAGCAGCGGGCACCTCTGTCTCATGGGTGCTCGACATCACGTAATTACTCAGGATCTGCTGCCAAAGCCGAGCCTCATCATTCAAATATATCAGCTTGATTCTCTTAGGCATCACTGTATTCTTTCCCATGACCCATGGGGTAGTAGGATCAAGGGCTATTCTCTGCTTGACTGTATCCCAGTCAAATCTCATGTATCTCATATCCTCTTCAGCCTTTTGGTAACCGTCAGGCTGCTCTGACTTAGGCTGAAGCTAGAAGATGTCCTCAATAGCTTCCTCAGTGATTAAAATCTATTTCCCTCTGAGGTGCACTGCATCCAGGGAGGTCTTGAAATAGTTACAGTAGAATTCTCTGACCCAGGATGCATTGACCTCTGTCAAGTTCCTTTCCATGAAGAACCAGCCTCGTTTTATCTGTTCGGAAGTGTACTGGGTGAGTTCTTCTGGAATTTTAAGATTTCTCTCCAGGTAGAGGTTTTTGGCAGTGGCAAACACTGGATACTTGAGCTCACAGTATCTGTTTGCAAATTTGACTTTATTTGTAGCAGTGAGGAGCTGGTCGGCCTTTTCATGCGGGGTAAAGTTCTTTTCCCTCCTGGAATCATCGTGAAGGAGATCCAAAATAGAGGTAGAAGATTCTCCTCTTTTTCGTTTGCCGGTAGTAGCCTTGCCTTTTCCTTTGTTTCTAGGATCAGACATCCTGAAAAGCAGAAGTAGCAGGATATAATTGAAAAACTAAAGCAGGAAAACAAGTAGGCAAGTAGAGTTTGTCAATGTAAGCAAAAAGGCAAAAGAGTAATAGAAGCATGAAATGAGGTAAATATATGTACATTATGGATTGAATTTGAGTTAAAAGTCTGGGAGTAAAAAATCACAATCCAAAATATAATAGAAGTGGAATTCAAGTTAATTAGGAAAAACAGTAATCATGCCTTGAGTTAGAAAGTTAAAGTAGTTAGGGAAAAACCAAAAGAAGTTAGAAAGTGGAGCTAGTTAGGAGTTAAAAAAAAAGTTAAAGTGAGTGGCATGAAAATGGTTTTCGTAGTTACCAGGAATTTCTCAAACTTAAAGAACAATCAACTCATATTCAAGCAAGGAAGGCATTTAATTGATGATGATTCCTAAAGATAGAGTAAGTGTAAAAGGAGAATAAAATCATCAATAAGCAATTTATTACTCAGGGAACAAAAAAGAATAAGAATGCTAGCCCGTGCATTCATGAATTGGTTTGGTTGTAGCCAAGTAATGCAAAATAATGAGTTTTGAAACCAATATATGAATGGGGGTAGATTAAACCATAAGTTTGTAGAAAATTTGGGCAGCATTTCGGCTAAAATTGGATGTTCCCGGGTAGTAAACAGTAGGAAAAATCAGTTCATATTAAATTAAATAGTGCTGAAAAGGTTAACAAATGGCAAGAACACTAAAGAACAGTTTAACAGCAACATGAAATATGAAGAACAACATATGAACAGCACATCATTAGAGCAAATTTAAAATTGCGAATCGGATAAAAACAGTTAGCAAGAACGGTGCAATTATCAGGCCTAAATCCACTAACCACATCCTAGCAACCTAACCACCTAAAATCTACTACAATCATGCATCTCTAACTATCCGATTTCGAACAAAAACTGTAAAATATGCAACTAATTGACTAATCGGAAAACGAAATCAGGGTTCGGCAGAACCTGGTATGTAGAAACAGAAAGTAGGCTTAGAGAGATGGTGGTGGTGTTGGTGACGTAGCGGTGGTGGGTGGCGGCGTGGCGGTGGTCCGAGGTGGAGGCAGGGGCGGTGTTGGTGGTTTGGGTAGGGTTTCGCGTGAAGGGGGGTTAGTGTTTTTGAATCCACGCGCACGCGTGGAGCACGCAATCGCGTGATTTGGGTGAAAAGGGTGTTGACGCGAACGCGTCATTGGCGCGATCACATGAATTGGGTAAAAGGTAAGGGACGCGTACGCGTGAAGCACGCGAACGCGTCGCTAAAAATTGTGCTAAATGCATAGTTCCAGCGTTGTTTTGGCACAACTCTCTGTTTCCAATAGGTCCATAAAATCCATACGACGCGGACGCATCGCTCACGCTTTCACGTGGGATGTGGGTAGTGCAAGTGACGCGTTCGCGTCAGGGACATGAACGCGTGGGCCGATTTATGCTAAACGCACACCAGCTGCACGATTCTAGCCCAACTTTCTGGGCGTTGGATCTTTACGCCGATTTCCATTTGATGCCCACGCGTGGCCTGCTCGCTCGCGTGGGGTGATTTTTTTGTGCAATTATGCAGTATGCAATATGCAATACTAATGTAGATGCTATGAATGATTCCAGGTTCAATGAAAATAAAATAAAATAAAAATAAACAAAACGAAATAAAATTGAAAAAGGAACGATCATACCATGGTGGGTTGTCTCCCACCTAGCACTTTTAGTTAAAGTCCTTAAGTTGGACTTTTGATGAGCTTCCTGCTATGGTGGCTTGTGCTTGAATTCATCCAAAAATCTCCACCACTGTTTGGAATGCCAATAGCCTCCGGGGTCCCAAACTAGGCATGTAAAGCCTTTGAGTAAATTCAAACAGGTTCTCAGGTTCCCGGGGTGTTGAATGTCAGAATAGATTCCAAGATTCCAAATCTTGCTCTTATATCCGCCTTTGTCTTGATTTATATTTTTCCAGCCGGGCAGTTTGGAAGTTGTATTCTCACCAAGATGGCCAATCGTTCTCCGAGACCCATTCAATCAAACTCGAAACCAATCCTTACACTTTAGGTTGAAGCGTGGAACCTTATTGAATCTTGCATACCAGCCTTGAGCATGAACTATTTCCCTTTTACTCTTAAAGCCGCAAAGAGCTCTAAGCTGACCATCTGTTTCAAGTAAACCATATTCAAGTGGAAAAGTAAAGATAAAAGCTAAGAATTTTACCCACTTGAAATTAGTATTGGGTGGTAATGGCCTTGGGATAGGTGTTTTCAGTGGTTTTGCAAGCTCTACTCCCTCGTGTTCTTCTGTGAATTCCTCCACTTCTTTGCAAATTTTTTCAATTTCAACCACATCTTGATCCAAGTCTTCGATATCTTCCTCATCACTCAAAGAATTCTTCCTCCGCATCATCTTCATATTCACTTGGGAAAGATTCTTCCATCTCAAAGAATTCACTTGCGGATGCAACTTTATTACTAGGAGAATTTGACTCGTGATCTTCATTATCAAGGAAACTTGCTTGTTGAATTATTCTGTCCAGTTCTTCATAGGATACCTGCTTCGGGGGCTGTGCACTATCCTTATCAACATCAACTGCGCTTTTTCTGACGGAACACTCCACCATTCTGGATTCCTATGGAGGTTCAGCGTCTCCTAAGTCTTCAACCAATTCTTCTTCTTCTATAATTTCAGTCTCCTCCACTTGTTCCAGTACAAAGTCATGCTCCGTGCTATCCAGTGGGGTTTCTAGTATCTCCTTCATGCTGCGTTCTTCATTAGATTGCCCACATGAAGCCATGGGGGTTCCTTGAATGTCCGAACGTCAGGGAGGTAGTCTATTTATCGCTTGATTCAATTGGTGAAGTGTGGCATGAAATTTCTCAAATGTTTCCTTGAGTTGCTCCCTAGATTCTTGGAGTGATGGATATGGACGTGGTGCATAGGAAAGTGGTGGTTCTTGGGAGTAATTGGGTTGGAATTGGGGTGGATACAGGTTAGGGTTATATGGAGGTGAATGGTGGTAGTTGGCTTGTGAGTGTGGTGGTTCAAAGCTGTGTTGAAGAGGTGGTTCAAAGGCGTATGATGGGGCTTGTCGGTAATTACAAAGGGGTCCACCATAACTACTGTTCTGACATGCATTATTGAATGGTCGTCATCCATGATAGTTTGGAAGGTGTTGTTGCCTAAAGGGTTGATCAGATCCTCGTGACTCCGTCCATCTCTGATTGTTTTGACCTTGATGCATGTTCCTGTTATAGTTTCCATTCCCTTCAACATTATTAGAACCAAACTCAAAGCGATAGGGGTGAGAATTCATAGTAAATAATAAAAATTAAAAGCTAAAATAAAAATAAATAAACAAGCAAAAGAAAATATTTACAATAACCAATAATAAGGCATACAGTTGCAACTCCCCGGCAACGGCGCCATTTTGAAGAACTGAAGGTTGATGGTTTAGAATTTACAACAATTCCCCGTTGCAAGTATAGTTTCTAAACCAAACAATCATCCTTTCTTACAAAAACTTTGGTTGTCACAAGTAACAAAACCCAAATAAATTTATAACCGAAGTATTTAAACCTCGAGTCGTCTCTCAAGGAGTTGCAGGGCAGTGTGATTTATTAGTGGTTATGGAAAAAAGGTATATTTTTGGGTTTTTAATGTATAGGATAAAAAGCAAGAATAATAAATGGCAAGAACGTAAATTGTAGGAATTAATTTAAATAAATAACAAAACTCTTGGCAAGGTATAAGGAATTGAAGTCCTATCCTAGTTACCCTTATCAGGTGTGAAGAAAATTGGATTCTGCTCCCACTTAAATTAACCCTTGCTAAACAAAGGAAAGTCAAGTAGACAAATTAATTTAATCCTCAGGTCCTAGTCAACTCCCATGGAGAAACTAGAGTTATTGGAGTGCAAATTAACCAGCCAAGAATTCCAATTCCAATCAACAGCTGAGTTGATAACTCAAGTGTCATAAATTACTTAACCAAAGCCAAAATGGGAAAATAAATCTAAATTGAATTGAAATCATTCATAAATAAACTAAAACAAAATCAAATCTAAAATACCTCAAAATATATTAATTAAGAAAATCATAACATGAATGGTTCGTAACTGGAAGATAAATATCAATTAAAGCAATAAAGTAAATAAAACTTGAAAATAAAATAAAGAAACATTGAACCTGTGATTGAAGAGAAATAATCCTAAACTGGAGAGAAATCCTAATCCTAATCCTGAGAGAGGAGAGAACCTCTCTCTCTCTCTAAAAACTACATCTAAAAACTTAAAATTATCAATCTAAATGTTGTTCTACGTCCCTCCCTATTTGATTCCTCTATTCTCTGGCTTATATTCTGTGTTTCTGGCTTGGATTTGGGCCGAAAAAGTGTCCAGAAATCGCTGGGGCGTTTTCTGTAGATTCTTGTACGTGGCGTCTGTCACGCGTCCGCGTGGGTCACGGGTTCGCGTCATGTGGGAGTTTTCCTTGTCACGCGTATGCGTCAATTGCGTTTTGCTCAAGGCGTGCGTTCGCGTCTTCCACGCGTTCGCGCCGCTGCATTTTCGCGCTAGGCACTCGTTCGCGTCGTCCATGCATTCGCGTCGCTACCTTTTCTTCAAAACTCCATTTTTGTATTTTCCTTCTATTTTTTGTATGTTTTCTTTTTGTCCTTTTAAGCCATTCCTACCCTATGAGATCTAAAAATACTTAACACACATATCACGGCATCAAATGGTAATAAAGGGTAATTAAAATTAATATTTTTAAAGCATAAGAAACATGTTTTTCATTTATATCATAAAATAAAAAAGAGAAGATACAACTATACAATTCACATAAATAAGTGAGTGAATGATTGAATAAATCACTTAAATTGAGCATAAAATACATTATAAAGTATGGGTTTATCAGTTATTCTTGATTGATCCATCGAATTATTGATACTAAGCCACGCCATGATGCCAATAAGTATAAGATTATGGATGGGGTTAAAAGTATGAGTCTAAGGTTGGTAGTTAAAAACAGTAGCACATGCACGGCACCATTTTATGTACACCTTTTTTACTCATTTACTGCCACGTGGGCTCCACCACCCTTGACCGTGGCATAGTTTTGCTACCCACAATTTCAGCTATGTGGGTCTCCCCTCGTTCCCTTCAGTCAATGCCTCATCCTTAAATTTCGTAATATAATTGTCTAGAATTTCCTGCTTGGCCCCATTCATCCATCTTGTCTTCTACTACTTATTACGAGTAGCGTTACTTAAGAGATTAATTAAAGCTTCTCATCATCACTATTTTATTTGTAACTAATTTCTCTTGAAAGAAAAAGATTCGTGTTCAACATATATTATGATATTATTGATGAATATGAAATTTCAAATTATACATAATCATATATAAGCACTACTTGCATACTGTGTTTTTAAATTATGATGATGAAAGCTTTAAATCATTATGTAATGTAATATACAAATTTAGAGTCAATTTATATTAGAATTTAGTGAATCGAAATCACCTAAAAACTAGTTTAAGAATAAGATGTTTCCTATTTATAACCCAGTTGTAAATTAAATTTTATTTTTAAAAAATATATATAAGACTTGTTTTAATATATGCATCTATCCGTCGCCATTAAATCAAATAAATTCCAATATCATATTAAACTTGAGAGAACACAATTTACTTCGAAAAATAGTTAAAAAATGAAAAATATTTATATTAATGAATTATCTAAAAACTATATTCATACGAGCGATAGAATTCATAATAGTTAATTATAGAAAACGAGAGAAACAAAATTGTCTACAAGTGTGATGGAGCTAGAGAATTTATGATGAAGAGAATATATAACAATTTTGTTACGTGTACATTTTTACTGGTGTTAAACATACAAATAGTATTTTTCAATATATAATGGAGAGAAAGAAAAAAAATGTTGAATAGAGGAAAAAAAATGTATTGTTAGCCTGTAATTGGGAACTGCTTAAATATAATATATCAATGAGTAAACTATCAAATTAGTTCTCTACGTTTGGATAAATTTTTTTTTGGTCTTTAAGGTTTAAAATGTCTTATTGGAATTCAAAAAAGTTTCATTTAGTTTTAATGTAGTCTTATCGTGAGGTCAAAGTTAAATAATTAACGGAATGTCAAGGTCGATAATCTGGAGAACAAGTACAAGCTCTACAGGTACAAAGTCAACTGTGGATGCATCAATATATTTATTTATCATTCTCTTTAGTTCTATAGAAAATATTTCATTTAAATTGTAAAAAAAATGATAAATAAATGTATTGATGCATCCACTGTTGATTTTGTGCCTATTAAGCTTGTACTTGTTCTCCAGATTATCGACCTTGTTCTTGTATTGCTGTCCTGTAAGACATTTTGTTAATTATTTAACTTTGACTTCATGATAGGACTATATTGAAGCTAAATAAAACTTTTTTAGATTCAAATAGGATACTTTAAACCTTAACGATCAAAGCAGGATTACGCCCAAACAAAGGGAACCAACTTAGTACGTTACCTTAATAGTATTATTAATTATTTTTTGTTATATCGTTATAAGGCAAATGGTACTGGAACAAAAAAATGGACATATGACGTACTACAAGAAAATTAAATTTTTGCCACGCTTTTAAAGCGTGTCGAAAAGTGCAAAAAAGCGTAGCGATAGCTTTTTGCCTCGCTATTTGAGTTATCAGCACCCTTTTGAAAGGGTTTCATCTGTAAACGTATCGATTACTCTATCACCATGCTTTTTTTGATATATTGGCACGCTTTATTTTTGCCACGCTTTTATCTATTGTCACGTTTAAAAGCATGGCCATATGTATAACCCTATAGCCACACTTTTAAAGCACACCAAAAAGTGAACATACAACCATGCTTTCAGAAACATGCCCATTGGGTTGGTTTTGGCTAGGCTTTGAAAGCATGCCGATAGGGGACATATAACCACGCTTTTTGTTAAATGTACCTAGATGGGTAAACCTATTGCCACACTTTGGCTATATCCTTATCAAATTAAAAAAAATCATGGTATGTGCTTTTACATGTACTCTAATGTGCTCCAAAAAAAAAAATAAAAAACATTGACAAAAATCTATAAATATCATTTAAAAAGTTAAACAATAAAACTTAGTATTACTTTAATAGAATTCAAACCAAATTAGTAATATCAATCTCTTATAGCCATAGTAGTTATAAAATGCATCGGGATGAAAAAAATCATTTAAGATAGTTAAGTATAGTTCAAATCAGTCTAGCTTTATTTGGAGAGAGTCCAATATTACATTAGTTGAATCATCAAATCATAAACCCTGTGAACAAGTTCATTAAATCAATCCTATTGATGACACGTCATCTTAAGCGTTTTTTAAATTCTTTTTCTTATTTATTTTCTTAGATTTTAATTAAATTTCTTATGTTTTCTAATAAAATTTGATAAATAATCAAATATTTAGACTTGGGATAGTGTTTTTATGTTTTTAAAAATTCTGGGCTAAAAAAGTAGCAAAAAAATCAAGGCTTTTTTCACGAGGAAAGCAGAAAGAAAATAAAGGCGTAGCCCAAGGAAAACGAAGCTACGGAGCAAAAAGCACGCCTGGCAGACCCCCTTTCGCATTGCGTGCACGCTCGGAAGGAGGACCCTGCACCTGGCGGAAAGGACTTGAGCTCGGCGGCCTCACCGTGTGCCCAGCGGTCTCCCTTCATGCCTTACCTCCACCTAGTGGCCTCCATCTCACGCTTGGCGGACACACCCCTCAAAGAAGGTGTTCTTAGGATTTTGGCCCAAATTATCTCCAATCTAAGTCAGCTTAAAGGCAATTACAACTCTCAAGAGTCAATAATTAAGGCCCAAACTTAATAATCCATATCATTAGATGTAAAAATCTGGTTAAACTATAACTAAATAAGTAATTAATTAAACATGGACAAAAAGGGATGGAAATTTTAGAATTCATAATTTGAAAATTTAACTATAATAATTGGATTCAGTGAATTTTTTCGAGTGGAAAAATATAATTTTCTGTTTAAAAGTGCGTAAAAATGCATTCTGGTATTTAAAATATTGTACTGGCTTAAATCTGCTTAGTACTACAAGTGAGAAATTGATTATGAGTGAAGGGTGTTAAAAAATTAAAATTCATAATTTGGAAAAGTGAAAATAATTCGAATACAAATATAAACCCCTAATCTTAAAGGTTTTGGCCCAAAGTTGGGCAAACGGGTTGATGAGTGGATATTTTATACGGTTTTTGGCATTATTTTCTTAATGTTTTCAGTACATTTCATTAAGTTTTAGCTAATTTTAATAGGTTTTAACACAAAATTTACTCTTTGGATTCTACTTTGAGTGGTTGTGTTTTTGTTATGATTTCAAGTAATTTCTGGCTGAAATTGGCAAGTTTTGACCAAGTCTGATTTAGAGGCGAAGAACAGAATGTAGATGCTGTCAAATCTTGATGTCCATGCATTCAAATGAGCATTTCAGGAGCTACAAAGGTCCAAATGACGCAATCTCAACGGCATTGAAAAGATAACTTCTAGAGCTTTCCAGCAATATATAATGGTTTATACTTTTATTTGAAGGATACTACCCGTATTGGGCGTTGAACGCCCAATTCACCCCCCTTTCTGGAGTGACCATAGAACGAGCTATCACAACAAGAAAAACATCCATTTAGGTACACTTGAAAAGTGTAGCCAAAAGTAAAAAAAATGATGTCTTAGGCTACGGCTACGCTTTCTGGCTACGGCTATGCTTTTTGGGGTGATTCCTATTCGGCCGTTGCCTATTCTCAAAGGCTACGCTTTTGACGTTTGAGAATAGGGTGCGCTTTTCAAGTGATGTTGTCCAGGACCAAAGGCTACGCTTTTCAGCTTCCATTTTTTCCAGAATAGGCTACGCTTTTCAATGCTACTGCATCACCTGTAAAGCGTAGCCACATAGTCTACCATGGCTACTTTTTATAAGTGTAGCCTTAGGTCCCTCGTTTTTTTTTTGGTATACTATAGCTACTGTATATAAGTGTAGCCTTAGGTCTCATTTTTTTTTTTGTATATTATAGCTACTGTATATAAGTGTAGCCTTAGGTCTCGTTTTTTTTTTTTATATATATATATAATTTTCTAATAATTATTAATACAACATAATAGTTAATAATATGATTACATGTATAATAATTCTGCATTTTTATTTAAATGAGATGAATATTATAAAATAAAAATAAATACATAATAATACTAAATAATTTCTTTAAATAATAAAAATGATCTTTCACCAAAATATATTTCATTGAATTCATTAAAATATACTATCACTAAAATTAATTACTACAACATGAAATATTTCATTAAATTCACAAATTCACAAAATGAAATCTTTATAGTCTCTTTCATTAATCAATAATCATTGTACAAGTTTGCTTTATGATGCAAATAAAATGAGATCATACTATGAGAAAAGAAAAAAATAATCCTTAAAACACTTAAACTCTATGAACATTCCATATGAAAAAGAAAAAAAAAAGTGATACACATTACATAAGAAACTTGGTCCTTACACTAATCCTTGATAAATGTATTTATCAACATGTTTTGGTTCACTCCTCATTCAATATCAACATACAAATCTATTCTTCTTGCTGTATCACTTCTTCTGCCTTCTCTCTAGTCTCTCCATATCTAATTTAGCACAACCAAAGAAATTTGTTACTCTACCTTTCTACTTATAACTAATTTTTTCAAACCGAAACTAACCTGTTTAAGAGGCACTTGTGACAAAATTTGATGACACAAGACTTCCCATTTTTTACATTCTTGCACATAGTAGCAAAGTGTCTCATCTTTTTTCAGCACTATAAACATTGCAAAATTAAGATTAGAAACCAAAAAAACAACAAACAATTCTTTTTCTTACCATAGTGAACATGCAGAAATTTTTTGGAATCATTGTCACTCAAGTTAAGGTGGCAAGCTTTCGTGCAATACCTTGACAATGAAGATAATAATCAAAATTTTTAGGTCATACGAATGCCTAATAACCTACCTTGACAATGAAGATACTCCAATGCAACCACGACCTCAGTAGCATAAAATCTATGAATATTGAGAACTTAATGTTAGCTAGAGGAAAGTAGGAGCCATGTGCATGTAGTGGCATAATATTATTATACCTGGCAGCCTCTTCTTTAAAAGAAAATATAGAAGTTTAAATTTAAATTTTCAAAATATTGAGTTCTCTTGAATTGTTCGCTATTGGTAGAGGAAAATTCACCTATAAAGTTCTCATATATGTTGGAAATACGAAAGAGAAATAGGGAAGAACAAATTAAAACCTGCCAGTATCTCCTAATTACAAAGGTTTAACTGGCCTAAAGTGCTTTAAGCCTGTTCTCCACAGTCTATGATCTGCAAAACCAAGGTTACATAAATTTTAATGGAAGTCACCATTTTTAGGTTTTGAAGACTTCAACATTTAGCACAAGTTGAATATGTAATGATGTTAATAGAGTTTAATAATTTGAGACTCAGTATATGGTAAATTAATGAAGCACTTGAATAGAGTCCAAACCAGTTGTTCTCCTTCTTTTACAGTATTTTTTGTGATGCAGTTGTGAAGAGGATCCACATGTTGGCTATCATTGAGTTGAACACCAATAAAATGCTGTACTTCTCCCTGTTGAACCGAGTAAAAAAAAGTGCTTATCCATCCAAAACAAAATTTGTGTGGCAAAATATTAAAAGAGCTAACTTCTTCACTTGATTATGATAAGTTATACCTTCTGGTCACGCATAGGTTGCATATGGAACAAGTTCCAGAACTTTTTACCTGATGAGTTGAGCAGAAATAGCTTCAATAGCAATAATAGAAATAATAACTGCAGATATCATTAACCTAACAAAACTATTTGTACAAAATTAAGCTATCCAATTTAGTAGCCAATATTATAACTATAGAAACAGAGATCATTAACCTGATCAGTACTTTCTTTTACCCAGTTTCTATTACAATCTCTCTAGTACATAGCAATACAGGGAGTAAGGAAAAGATGGTCATACTGTCATACCATATTTCGCAATATCTACTCATGCATCCACTCCCAAAAGCTACTAAATACAAAAGACAGTGAAACTATATATATATACAAAAGTATAAAATCTATCTTTAAACATAGTTCTTGAATCTTGACTCTCATTTTTATAGTTCAAGCTACAAGGGCTAACCTCAGTATACAGTTTCTCTAGAATGACAAGGGCATTTCGATGATAGGCTCTCTAAGCATCAACCTATCAAATGGGAGAACAAATGAGAAAGAAAACACAAGGCTCTCTCAATTTTCAACACATAGGCCATAATGGTTAAGCAGCAGAATTAGCTGGAATAAACTTAACGGAAACACTATTAACACAATGACGTTCATCAGTGGGTGTCTTGAACCCCTCTCTTTTGAAAATATGACCCAAATGGCCACCACATGATACACAAGTTATCTCAGTCCTCCTCCCATCTGGGTCCGACTGAAAGTGGTTTATTCAATCAATGTTAGCGAAGGAAAAAAAAAGAGAGATGAATATCCAAATATTGAATAAGAAAAAGAACTCACTGAGCGATTGATGGCACCATGTAAACCCTCAAAGAAAGCAGGCCAACCATAACCAGAGTAAAATTTAGTGGAAGACCTATAAAGAGGAGTTGCACACCCAGCACAGTTGTAAACCCCTTCTTCATAGAACCTGTTATATTCTCCAGTACCCTTCAATTTGCACAAGTTCCCATTGCAGTCACATATTCTTAAATCTCAACTCAACTCACTTTATAACCAATTTCATGTCTTAAAAAGAACTTCTTAGATTGTGTTTAAACCCAGATATATATTTTCCAAAAACTACCAATGATTCTAAGAAATGGCACTAAAATAACTCAAAACAATGAGAACAGAAAAGGTTGGGGAATTGAATTCATACTCAGTTCCCTTTTGGCCTAGGATCCTGAACTACTCAGGGGAGAGAATGGCCCTACATTCGTTCTCTGATTTCTGAATGTGAAACCCTGTTGACCTTGCTATCCAATATTCACTCTTTCTCAAAAAGCTTTCTGCTTTCTCACACTGGATTTGCACGCAAGCCGTTTCTTATTTATAATAATAATGATGATGGAACCCCATTTGGATAAATAATCTGGGAAATTAGGGCAATCACTTGATAAACTTTGACTTCACTAGTTCACTAGTTCACCATCTATACCCACATTTAGATCCTTCTGCAACTCACCTAATTAGTACGACCACTACTACACTTATGAACAATACTTATCTTCAAGAAATGGAAAAGAGCTGCAATAGGGGACTGAACTAACCACTTAGAATTTAGAAACATTCAAGATTACAGCTCTTGAATCAAATTCCTTCCTATCAAGTTCTACAATGATCAGAATTTGAAATTAATCGACACAAACTTCTGAAACTAAAATAACTGTTATAACAGATGCTAGTCTAATAGATATAGTGCAGCAAATTGTCAAAATATGAAATAAACTAACTTCTTATTTCTAACTAACTTGACAGTTACAACAAATTAACTAACTCACAAATTCTCCAACCCAAAGCAAACTGAAAGTACCTCCTCATTGTCACCCTCAAGATCTGAATGTGGCTCAGTAACACTACAAGCAATTCCTCTCTTCCCTCTTTATTCCCTCTATGAGTGACTTGTTGAGTCCGTAATAAACAAGAAGACAATCAGAAACTATACATGAATGCGAGTT
>NC_029790.2:47207523-47219447 GCF_000816755.2 Arachis ipaensis | reverse complement strand
GATTAGAATATTTGAGCTGAGACTCCAATGCCAAGTTATAGGAATCTATTCCAAAACAAGAAGCTAGAGCAATAATGATTTCTTCAAAGATATCCAAAGCCTAATGTTTAACAAGAGTGCCATTCAACTCTTGGTCAGTTTAGATAAATAACATGTTTCCCAAAATTTGTTGCATATCATAGAAAATGAAACGCAATTTTGGACAAAAAAAATTATTAATCCTCAACATGCTTAGGTATTAAGGCTGCATTTGGATTCAGTCTCACAAACAAAAATACAGAGAAAATAGACAAGCTGTATATTAAGTCACAGTTCACAAACCCTAAAATACCACACATCTTCATCAACAACATCATGCATGTTATCAAATCACAGTTCACAAACCCATATTTCATAGATTAAAACTCCCAAATTATAACACCTGAAATCGGAACCCTAAACCTCTGAAATTTCAGAACCAAATAGAAATCAATACATACATATTCAACGATGTGAGCACAGAGAAGACGATGATGAGAAGCACGGAGATGACGATGGTGACGGTGGCGTAGCAACATGATGAGGGAAAATCGATTCCACATAAACTAATCGGTAAGTGTATCAGGTCGCATCAAGTAGTAAAACTCACGAAAGTGAGATCGATCCCACAGGGATTGATGGATTAAGCAACTTTAGTATGGTGATGAATTTAGTTAAGCTAATATTTGGTAAATTGAGTGAAATTGGTTTGACAGAACGTAAATTGCAAGAAAGCTAGAGTGCAGAATGTAAATAGACGGAAAAGTAAATGGCAAGAAGCTTAAATGACTGAAACTTAAAGTGCAAGAAATTAAAAGAGCTTAAACTTAAATTGAAAGAAAGGTAAATAACTGAATCTTAAATTTCATGAAAGTAGAAGTGTAGAAACTTAAATGGCAAGAAAACTTAAATTGCATGAATTATAAAGGGAATTGGGTGCAAGGAATCAAAACAGGAATGGAAAATATAAATTGCAGTGAAATTAGAGAGATCTAAGTTGAAGAAATTCAAAGAAAATGATTCATCAGGGATTGGAGATATTATAATCCTTCATGAATCAATATCTTATCTTCTCTCTCTTCTTTTTCAAAACTACCTAACTAACTCTTCCCTTCCTTAATTTTCGAAAACTATCTCTCTTCTTTTTCAAAACCTCCTAACTAACTCTCATCTCTCTTAATTTTTGAAAAATTCTTCCTCTTCTCTCTCTTCTATTTTCGAAAATTCATTAACTAATTTTCAATTCTTTTTAAATTATTAACCATATTTTTTGAAAATTATTTAATAAATAAAATAAAAAATATTTTAATTCTTATTTATTTTATCTATTTATACTTCCTCTCTTCCCATCTCTATGATTCAAACTCTTCTTCTTTTCCTTCTTCCATGTTCACTTTTCTCTATTATTCTCTCTTCGTTCTTCACATCTGACTTTAAGGAGAAACTTCTTGCCAATTGGCACAAAGAGCTTTCTTCTTTTCCATCGTTCTTTTCTTTTCTTCTTATTTATGACCAGAAACAGGGATAAAGAACCCCTCTTGACTCCTGATCCTAAACCTGAGAAGACTCTAAGGAGGTGTTTACAACAAGCTAAAGCACAACACTCTGGAAGAGACCTTTCAAAAAGTTTTGAGCAAGAAACAGAGGACATGGCCGAACCTCAAGAGGAGCCAAGAAAGGTCCTTGGTGACTTCACCATGCCTACCTCTGACTTTTATGTTAGAAGTATCTCAGTACCTGCCATTGGAGCTAACAATTTTGAGCTTAAACCTCAGTTAGTCTCTCTTTTACAGCAGAAATGCAAATTTCATGGACTTCCAATTGAAGATCCACATCAGTTTTTAGCTGAGTTTTTACAGATATGTGATACTGTAAAGACTAATGGAGTAGATCTTGAAGTCTATAAGCTGATGTGCTATCCCTTTGCAGTAAGAGACAGAGCTAAATTTTGGTTGGATGCCCAACCTAGAGAGAGTCTTGACTCTTGGAAAAAGCTAGTTAATGCTTTTCTGGCTAAGTTCTTTCCTTTTCAAAGGATGAGAAAGATTAGAGTCGAATTTTAAACCTTCAGACAAAGAGAAGGTGAATCCCTCTATGAAGCTTGGGAAAGATACAAGCAATTGATAAGGAGATGTCCTCCTATCATGCTCTCAGAATGGTCCATCATAGGCATGTTCTATGATGGCTTGTATGAGATATCCAAGATTTCATTGAATAGCTCTGTAGATGGATCCCTTCACTTGAAGAAAATGCCTGTAGAAGCAAGAGAGCTCATTGAGATGGTTGCAAAAAACCAGTTCATGTACACTTATGAAAGGAATTCTGTAAACCATGGAATCCCTCAAAATAAAGGTGTTCATGAAGTTGAAATTCTAAATGCCATCCTGGCTCAGAATAAGATATTGACTCATCAAGTCAATATGATTTCGTAGCATCTGACTGGAATGCAAACTGCAGCTGGCAGTAATCAGGAAGCTTCTTCTGAAATAGAAGCTTATGATTCTGATCAACCTACCATGGAGGAGGTGAATTACATGGGAGAACCCTATGGAAACACTTACAACCCTTCATGAAGGAATCATCCTAACCTCTCATGGAAGGATCAACAGAAACCTTAGCAAGGTTTCAATCAAGGTGGAAGGAACCAGAATAGGTTCAATAACAGACCACCAATTCCATCTTCTCAAGGGAATATGGAGACCTCTAAGCAGAGCCTTTCTGACTTAGCCATTCTTGTCTCCAGTCTCACTAAGACCACCCATAATTTCATTAATGAAACAAGGTCCTCCATTAGAAACTTGGAGGTACAGGTTGGTCAACTGAGCCAAAGGATCCCTGAGACTCCTCCTGACACTCTTCCCAGTAACACTGAGGTGAATCCAAGAGAAGAGTGCAAGGCCATAACCATGGAGGTAGAGGCTAAAACAAGGGAGATTGGGAAGGCGTTGAACTCCAGTAAAGAAGCCTTCACTGGGAGTTCAACGCCCATAATGGCAGTAAGCCTGGCGCTGAATGCCAGTGAGGAACTCCTCACTGGGCGTTCAATGCCCATCCTGGTAGAAAAGCTGGCGTTGAATGCTGACGAACGAATTTTCTGCTAGTAAAGAAATTCACAAATAAATTCTCGTTGCTAGTATAGTTTCTAAACCAACAGAGAACCCTTTCGTACAAAAGTTTTGGTTGTCACTAAAGCAAACCCAATAGAATTAATAAACCAAAGTATTTAAACCTCGGGTTGTCTCTCAAGGAATTTCAGGGAGGTGTATTTATTATTGGTTATGGAAGATTATCTTTTTGGGGTTTTTGAATAAGGAATAAGAAAAAGTAAATTGTAAGAATTAAATTAATGACTAATAAAACTCTTGGCAAGGTATGAGAACTGAAAATCCTATCCTAGTTATCCTTATCAATTGTGATGAGAATTGTTTATTGCTCCCACTTAGTTAACCCTTACTAAATAAAGGAAAGTCAAGTGGACTAGTCAATGGGATTCCTCAAGTCCTAGTCAACTCCTGAGGAAAGATTAGCTTTAGAGGGATCCAGATCAACCAGCAAATTCCAATTTTCAATCAACAAGGAGTTTGATAACTCAAGTGTTACCAATTACTCAACCAAAGCCAAAAGGGGAAAAATCCAAATTATTTATATCATAAATAGAAGAAAGCAATCATAAATCTGAAATATGTCAAATTGTATTAAATAAAGAAAATCAAGTCTGACATTGGAAAGTTCATAAATCAAATTGGAAAAAATAAACAACTAAGTGATAGAATAAATAAAAGTAGAAGAGAAAATAAATTAAAGGAACATTGAACCTGGAATTGAAAAGACGAAGAAATCCTAATCCTAAAACCTAAGAGAGAGGAGAGAGCCTCTCTCTCTAAAAACTACATCTAAACCTAAAATTGTGAATTATGAGAAGTGTATGTATGAATGGATTGATTCCCCCACTTTGTAGCCTCTAATCTGTACTTTCTGGGCCGAAAACTGGGTCAAAAACAGCCAAGAAATTGCCCCCAGTGATTTCTGATACGTCCAGCACGCGGCAAAGTCACGCATATGCGTCGTTCACGCGTACGTGTGGATTGAATTTTCTCCATGTCACACGTATGCGTGATCCATGCGTGTGCGTCACCTATCTTCAAAGCAGCTATAACAAATTATATATCGTCTTAAAGTCCCAGATGTTAGCTTTCCAACGCAACTAAAATCGCCTCATTTGGACCTCTGTAGCTCAAGTTATGGACGATTTAGTACCAAGAGGTCAGGCTGGACAGCTTTGCAATTCCTTCAATTTCTTGTATTCCTTCCACTTTTGCATGCTTCCTTTCCATTCTCTCAGCCATTCCTGCCCTATAAACCCTGAAATCACTTAACACACATATCAAGGCATCGAATGGTAATAAGAGAGGATTATTAATTAGCAATTTAAGGCCAAAGAAACATGTTTTCAATCATAGCACAAAATTTAGGTAGGAAAATGTAAAACCATGCAATTAGTATGAATAAGTGTGCAAATACTTGATAAAAACCACTCGATTGAGCACAAGATAAACCATAAAATAGGGTTTATCAAAAGCCAACTAGGTAGCACTGGTTGGGTATTCAACGCCCAAACACACAGGCTTTCTGACACTGAACGCTAGTGAGGAACCCCTCACTGGGCATTCAACGCCCAACCAGGTAGGCTTTCTGGTGTTGAACGCCAGTGAGGAACCCCTCACTAGGCATTCAACGCCCAACCAAGCAGCCATTCTGGTGCTGAACGCCAGTGAGGAACCCCTCACTGGGCGTTCAACGCCCACTTACCCAGGGAAGCTGGCATTGAACGCCAGCAAGGACATCCCTGCTGGGCGTTCAACGCGCATAATGCTAGAGGCTCCAGTCAAGGTGGACAGCAAGGGCGTTCAATGCCCAATAAGCTAACAGAGCTGGCGTTGAACGCCAGTCAGAGCACACCCTTTGAGTGCCTAAATCCCACTCAAGAACCCTCTAGCCTAGAACCAAAGGAAACCATAAAGACCAGAGAGGTTCTTTTGAATGCACTTCTGCAGTGCATGAGTTCTCATGACTACTCATCCTCAGATGAGGATGAAGACACTAGGGAAGAGCAAGTTGTTTGGTACCTAGGAGCTCTAATAAAGCTAAATACCAAGTTATTTGGAACAAAGCCTCTGGATGAAGAACCTCCACTACTCACCAAAGAACTCCATGCTTTGGTTCAACAAGAACTACCTCAGAAGCTTGCAGATCTTGGACACTTTTTGATTCCTTGAACCATAGGCACAATGAACTTTGAAAAGACTCTGTTTGACCTAGGGTTAAGCATTAACCTGATGCCACTCTCTGTAATGGAGAAGTTGGGAATCCTTCAGGTACAAGCTGCATATATCTCATTAGAGATGGCAGACAAGGCCATGAAGAAGCCGTATGGCTTAGTGGAGGATGTCTTGGTTAAAGTTGAAAACTACTACATCCCTGCAAACTTCATTGTCTTGGACATAGGAGAGGATGAAGATGACTGTGACATCCTTGGAAGACCTTTCCTAGCCACATCTAATGCTATCATTAATGTGGCTAAGGGAGAACTAACCATAAAGTTAGGGGAGGATCACAACTTATTCAAGATGCCTCATCCCAATTCTCCATCTAAAAGAGAGATAACTGTGCAACACCTAGTGTGCCAACACTCTCTTTCTGTGGAGAGCTCTGTAGAGCCCCCGAACATCAATTCCAAATTTGGTGTTGGGTAGTCATCAACAAGCTCTAAGCACAAAGGTACTAAAAAAAGTACCTAAAGGTTGGAGGGACAAGAAAGTCCCTACTGAAGGCCTCTCACCTAGCATGAGAGTTGTCTTCACTAAGAAGCCAGTCTTACCACATACAGTGAGTCGTGTCCTATCTCTATAGCATGTAGAGCTCATTCATGAGAGGATAGGAAGAAAAAATTCATTGTCAATGGCGAAAATCTGAGCCCATACTCACCTCCATAAGGAGCTAAAGGTCAAGCTAATGACATTAAAGAAGCGCTTTTTGGGAGGCAACTCAACCTTACTCAACAACATTTATTTTCATTTTATTTTTCTTTCAGTTATTAGAGTCATGATCATGTGCATCAGTCAAGAGACAGAATTCACAGTAGTGAAAACAAAACACTCCGAATAGAGTGTCAAAGTTGAACGCCAGTAAGGAAGCCCTCACTGGGTGTTTAACGCCCTTAATAAGAGGTATTTATCGTTGATCTAGTTTTTCACAAAATAGAATTCCATTGTTGAAAGTATAGTCTAGACCAACAATTAATTCCCAAATCAAATGTTTAAATTCAAATCAATTATAAACCGAGATCGAGAGTAATTCAACCTCGGGTCGTTCTCCCTAGGAATGCAATTGAAAGTATTACGCTTTCGGTTGTGAAAATATGGGGATTTGAAATAAAAAAACGAAAGATTAAAAGAACTAAGCAATAACTGGACAAAGAGATAATCAAAATCGGAATTAAAGCGAGTAAAAAGGAAGATAGGATTAAACTAGTGAAAATGCTGTAAATGCATGAAGAGCCTTGACTTGGGAATAAGAGAATCCAAGGAATCCTATCATTACCATAACCACAATTATGGTAATTATCATGAGTTAATCTCGCTAAGTTAACCCCTAACATCGAGGAGTAAGTCAAGCAAGCATAATTGACCTTAATCCATAAGTCCTAGCTAACTGACCAAATTAGTTGATAAAAAGCTAGCGTCAATGGAAACAAGAGTCAACTAACTACCCAAGAATTATCACTAAATGTCAGACATTATGAATCTAGTATCCTAGGAACTCAAACCTCAAGTCAAGGTGGGAAAATCTACTCAAAATCTAAAGTAGGCATTTTCACAAACACCTTGTGTGCATAAAAGTAAAGCATGGAAAATTGCAAAGAAGAATAGAAAACTATAACCAACTATTCACAAAACCAAATATAAACAAGTAATCAAGCATAAAGGAAGCATAAAACACTAAATTCATCAATCAAAACTTCAAGAAACTCAAAATTGCAAATATGAACAAGGTAACTTGAAGCAAAGGAAATGAAAGTAAAAGCGCTATAATTAAAGATGAAATTGAGAGTACTTACAAAAGAGTTGATCAACATCCAAGATTAAAGCTTGTTATAAAATGCTACATGAAAACTACATAAATCCTAGGAGAGCTCTCCACTCTACACTACTTCTACTCCTAATTAACTATGCTAAAAATGTAAAAATGTGGCCTTCTACTCTAACGCCTTCATATGACTTCAATCCCCCTTGATATAGCACTTCATTTCAGCCTTCTAGCCTTCCAAAATGGGCCAAGAGGCCTCAAAAATCGCGAAGCACATGTTTCTTTAATGAAATCACGTGTAGGGTCCTGTGCATACGCACAGATGTGTGCGTACGCACACTTGGCTGAAAGTTGACCTGTGCATACGCATAGGTGCTTGTGCGCACACACATTTCGCTGTGTGTGCTTTTCCTTGTTTTCTTCATGTTTTCTCCCTTGTACATGCTTTCTTCCACTTTTGGCTATCCATCCTTGCCTCTAAAGCCTGAAATCACTCAACGAACATGTCATGGCATCAAATGGAATAAAAGTGGAATTAAATTGCTCATTTCAAGCACAACATTGCATGTTTTTACATTTAGGATCAAATTGGGGACAAAACACAAAAGTATGCTATTTTGGTGCTTAAGTGTGAGTTCATATGCTAGAATCCATCCAAATTGAGTCAAAATATATCATCAAATATGGACTCATCAATTCCCCCACACTTAAACAATAGCATGTCCTCATGCTAAACAAAACAAGGAGAATAATCAAAGGGATAATCAACTTATTGAATGCAACTATCTATACTCATGCAAGGTATACTATATACTTGATGACAAGTCATCTTATGTTAGTTTCATAGGCATTTTTCACTTATTTTCATTAGGTTTTATGCACTTTCTTGCACAATAAGTAAGTATTTGGGTTGAAACTTCATGTATTCCCAAGTCAATTAAACATGGTTATTTTTGTGCTTTTTCATAAGGTTTTATGCTACTTTTACTAGATGTTATGAATGATGCAAATATCTCATGATTATAGCAAACTTTGAGGCAATTGTTTGATTGATTGTAGGTGGATTGAGGCAAGAAAGAAGCAAGAAAGAAGAGGAAGAAATAGAGTAAAAAGTATTGAAGAAGAGAGGGAGATGCAACGTTGGTGGCACCGTTGATCCACCAACGTTGTAGGCAACGTTCTTGAAGGAAAAATGTGGGTGCCAATATTGAGGGCAACGTTGGTGAACCATTGATACGCACAAAACTTGTCTCTCAACAAATTTTCTTTGGCAAGTGTACCGAATTTGTCGTCAAGTAAAAACTCACAATAGAGTGAGGTCGAATCCCACAAAGATTGATTGATCAAGCAACTTTAATTAGAGAAATGTTCTAGTTGAGCGAGCCAGAATTTGATTTGAGATTTGCAGAAAATTAAATGGCGGGAAAGTAAATAGCAGAAACAGTAAATGCTAGAAATAAAGAGCTGAATGTAAATGGTGGAAAGTAAATTGCAGAATCTTAAACGGGAATGGGGTAATTGCTCATAAAAGTAAATGGCAGAAAATAAAGAGAATGGGTAAGATCAAAAATGGGGAGTTCATTGGGCTCAGGAGATGTTGCATTCTCTGGATCAAGTTCATTTTCATCTCTTCCTCAATCAATGCGTTCATTGATCTCCTTGGCAATCTTAAGTGATCGAATTCCAATTTCTTGGTAATTCAATCTCTCAAATCTTAATCAATAGCCAATTCCTTGGTCAATTACTCATGAGAAGAGATGAAGTATGGTCACTGATTATACCACATGCATTTCCCAAATCAAGTGTTTGTAGGATTATAGTCACATATCCATCCAAACCCAATTTGGTCCAGCATGAGAAAGCATTTCTAGCATGATCTCTTCATTTCTCTTTCAAGGTTCTGAAGAGATCCAAGTATGAATAGCTTCTTTTCCAAGATAACTACCCAATTGGATGAAGATCGAAAGCTTTCTAGTAAAATCAAGAGAAAAGATAGAAGAAGGAGAATGAAAACTAATATTGATCCATCAAATTACAACAGAGCTCCCTAACCCAATGAAAGGGGTTTAGCTGTTCATAGCTTTGGAAAATGAAAACCAAGATGGAGAATACATGATGAAAGTAAAACTAGAAGTGCAGAAAAAGTAAAATACAGAGAGTAGTTCTATGCCAAAGGCTCCCTAAAGTTTCCAACTCCCTAACTAATTCAAAGCTACTCCTATATATACTACTCTTCTGATCTTCTAGTTGGCTCTTCAAGGCTTGGGTATGGGCCTCTGAATCTTGAGTTTGAAGCAGTTATCCTTTTCATTGGGCTTAGCTTTGCTTGCAGAGAGAAAAGGTGAAGTAGGCAGGGACTTTGACTCAGGACGTTAGTGATGAGATATTTTGGAGGAAAAATAAATTTCTCCCAAAATACCCAAAACTAACCGGCAAGTGCACCGGGTCGTATCAAGTAATAAAAACTCACGGGAGTGAGGTCGATCCCACAGGGATTGAAGGATTGAGCAATTTTAGTTTAGTGGTTGATTTAGTCAAGCGAATCAAGATTTGGTTGATGGTTTTGTGACTTGCAGAATTAGATTGCATTGAAGTAAAGAGAACAAGAAATAAATGACTGAAACTTAAAGAACAAGAAATTAAATGGCAGAAACTTAGAGTGCAAGAAATGTAAATTGCGGAATCTTAAAGTGCAAGGAATGTAAATTGCTTGAGAAGTATCAGTGGGGTGAACTCTAAATCATATGCTCATGCAAGGGCTTCAGTGCTCACTAGTCCTTACATATTGGGAGTCGTAGGTCTTTAGGATTTTCATCCAAATGGTATCATGGAGACCTCTTTATATGTAATCACCTTGAAGCAGCTTATAGTTTCTGTGCTTTGGCCTCGACTCTAAGTATCATGTCTCAAGGCGGCTCTTTAGATAAGCTTTCAATCAATACTCCTAAACCAGTTGGTTTTAAGGTATTAGGTGTTAAAGCACCCCTAAGGATTTACTTGCTCAAGCCTCTTTCCTTGACACACTTCAACCACAAGCATTTACTAGGATAACAACTCTTTGAGTTTTTGTTTCTTTCTTTCTTTTTCTGCCTAGTAATTGATGCTCAGAGCCTTGGGCCATATTCTTTTTGTTTTTGTATTTTCTTTACTTTATTTTTGTTTTGTTTGCTGCTTCTCAGATCAATTGATTTTTGAGAATCTCCACAATACTTCTTTGAACTTCATGTCCCGCCTATGAGCTCCCATGCAAGTTTTCACAAGCATGCAACCTCAATACATAATCATACAACTAGAACCACCACTTCTCCTAATCTTTTGCTTGCCTCAAAATTGTTTAATTCCTCAATCCTTCTTTTCAAAGAACTTTCGTGTGATGCATTTCTTGAAAATTGAGTACAAACAAGTTTTGAAGATAAAAATGTTGTGAATGATCAGACACCTTGCTTATTGAATTATAAAGAAAGAAATTATGCTATGCATGCAGGGGTAATAAAAAAAACTATGCTATGCAGATAAGCAGGGCAGATAAGGATACAATCCAACTTTCAATTACAGCAATATTTGATGCAAAACAATGACTTAACAATACAACCTGTTGAAGTTTACTTGCTTTCCTTCTTCTCATCATCATTGTTGCTGACCTTCATGTTCATCTTTCTCCTTTTTGATGATGTTCAAATCTCCAACAACTTGTATAACATTCTGCAATGATATTGAAAGTTGCTTGTTCCCCAAGCACTTGAAAAATGGTTAACTTTGCATGATTTATTTGCGGGCTTTTTGAACTTACTTTGGTGTGGGAACACCAAACTTAGTACCTTGCCGATGCATTAGATTAACCATGTGTGAAACTCTTTTTCTTCTTTTTCAAAAGCAATAAAAATGAAACTAGGAAACAGCAGAATAGTTAACTAGTTTATCCAACATGCTTGAAGCCAGCATTATGCAGAAGGTGAGAGTGTGTTTTATGATGAGATTTTGGTGGAACACCAAACTTAGAATCCTTCATTCTCCCTTAGATTGTTTTGGTTTGCAACACCAAACTTAGCTTCTTGCATTATAGATAAAACTAATTAACTTTTTTTATTAAAATAGCTATGAACAGAAAACTACCTCGGGTTGGGTTGCCTCCCAACAAGCGCTCTTTTATTGTCACTAGCTTGACATCCTTCATCCTCTGATCATGGAAGTTGAGGTCTCTGTTGCCTTTGGTTTCCTCCTCTTATCGTAGGCTTCTCCTTGTTTTCCATAACTGCTTTCCCTTTCAACTCAGCAGCTTTTTCATTGTTCTTTGAGTCATCTTCATTGGCTCTTAGGGATATATTTCCCTCTCTCTCACCCAGTTTAGCAGGGTTTTGAACCATTTGTTCCATGTACCTTTCAATTCTCTTGAGATATGCCTCTTAGTTTTTCCTTATGTCCTCCTGCTCTATTAGTGTCATTTCTTGAATTTTCATAAGCCTTTCCATCATCATTTCTAGAACATAGAGTTTTTGGAAGTTTAGGACTGGTTGTGACTGTGTTAATTGTGGTGATTGATGTAAGTCATTTTGGGCAGGTGGTGAGGTAAGATAGGGTTGGAGGTGTGTATATTGGGGTAGTGTGTAGTGATTTTTGTTGGCAGGGTGGTGTTTTTGCAGGTTTGGGAAGTTGGGGTTATTATAGTTTAAGTCCCTTTGTTCCTGATGCTGAGATTCCCTCATTCTTAAATAAGAATGTGGTTTCCATGGTGGAAATTATGCATTCACTGTGGCAGAATGTAGAGAATCAATTTGTCTAGCTATTGATTCCAAGTGCTGCTGAGTTTGCTGGTGTAGCTG
>NC_029790.2:47192810-47192934 GCF_000816755.2 Arachis ipaensis | reverse complement strand
AGATGAGAATTGCGGAATGTAAAATTGGCGGGAAACGTAAATGACAAGAAATTGAAATGGCAGAATCTTAAATTGCATGAAGTAAAGAGCAGAAGCTAAATTGCTGAAATTAAAAGGGAATGGG
>NC_029790.2:47190629-47191122 GCF_000816755.2 Arachis ipaensis | reverse complement strand
TAAGCTCAAGAAAATGCATAAAACCACTAAAACTAACAGAAAAATGCTAGTGAAACTAGCCTAAGATGCCTTGGCATCAATTTAGTCAAGCGAATCAAGATTTAGTTGATGGTTTTGTGACTTGCAGAATTAGATTGCATTGAAGTAAAGAGAACAAGAAATAAATGACTGAAACTTAAAGAACAAGAAACTAAATGGCAGAAACTTAGAGTGCAAGAAATGTAAATTGCGGAATCTTAAAGTGCAAGGAATGTAAATTGTTTGAAATGTAAAGGGGATTGGGATGTGGATTTGCAGAATTTAAACAAGGAAAAATTAAATTGCATCAAACAGAAGAGAGAAAGGGAATTGGGATTGAACCGGATATGAAGCAGAAAAGTAAAGGAACATAGAAAGTAGTAAACAGAGAAGTGAAATGGGAAATTTAGATCTCAGGACCCAGAGACTAGAAAACCAAGTCTAGATCTCAATGCCTTCCTAGATCCAACAAGAA
>NC_029790.2:47172957-47189349 GCF_000816755.2 Arachis ipaensis | reverse complement strand
AACGTTAGTGACACTTACCTTTGTCACTAATGTTCCAATGTGCCCCTATTTCCCACGTTAGAGTCCACGTTAACTAAGTTAACGTGGCTTCTAACGTAGTCATGGTGGTTCACCCCAACGTTAGTGACAAAGGTAAGTGTTACTAACGTTGGCTATCAATTGCTCTCTCCACGTTAGCTTCCACGTTAACTAAGTTAACGTTGGAGTTAACGTGGCTTATGGAGGCTTGGCCAACGTTAGTGGCAAAGGGAAATGTCACTAACGTTGGCTTCTCTTTTGCTTCTTAACGTTAGAGTCCACGTTAACTAAGTTAACGTGGCTCTTAACGTGGCCACTTATGAGCTTGGTCCAACGTTAGTGACAAAGGTAAGTGTCACTAACGTTGGCTCCATTTTCTTTCTTCCACGTTAGAGTTCACGTTAACTTAGTTAACGTGACTCTTAACGTGGGTTATGATGGCTTTGAGGGCGTTATTGGCGATTACTTTTCTCATTAACGTTGCAAGCTAGCTCCCATTCCACGTTAGTGGTCGCGTTAGTTAGACTAACGTGGCTACTAACGTGGTTCTTCCTTGCTTCCTTTGTCCTGAAATCAAGCAATAAAGTGCATCAAAGTTCTAATCCAAATCATGAGACATGCATCCTCTAATTTGTCATATAATTCATGCAAAATTCTCGTGAAATCATGTAAAGTGCACAATGTATGCTTGAATCAAGATGTAAGTGAATATCTACCCAAAACTAGCTTATTTTCTAAGAAAATGCATGAAACTACCTTAAAAATAGTAAAGAAAAGGTCAGTGAAACTGGCCAAAATGCCCTGGCATCACAACACCAAACTTAAAGCTTGCTTGTTCCTAAGCAAGTACTGGAACAAGAGAATGATGAATGGAATGCCAAGAGAAAATGAGTCATTCTTATGGAAGTCATGTCCCTGGTTTTATGGTGGTTTCATGCATAGCAACTTAGGTTCATTCCTTCACTGCCCTTCAGGCCTTTATCATGTTCTAGAATACTCACTTGATTGCATTCCATGAAACTTTTATTCATTGATCCTTTTGTTGTCATTTCAGGGCTTATTTGTGTTCTTAGGCTAAGTGCTCATTAAGGGGGCAACTCTTTAGAATAAGCTTTCAGCCAACACTCTCGAACCAGTTGGTTCAAGGTGCTAGGTGTTGAAGCACCCCTAAGGACTTACTTCCTGAAGTCTCTCCCCCATACATACACACCACAGGCACATGGTTTGTTTATTTACTTTCCTTGAGGTCTTGGTGTCCAGCACCTCTTTGGGTTACTAAATGTTCTGTAGCAAAGATTACTCTTGATAGTGGACTTTCAGCTGATAATCCCGGGTTAGTTAACCCAAGTTACCAGGTGATAAAGCACCCCTGAGAGCTTAGTAATCCAAGCAGATCCTTGGTACAGGAACACCACAGACACATCCCTCAAGACTCAAACCCTTGGTGCCTAGCCTCTTTTCTTGCTATTTTTATTTTATTCTTCAACTTTGATTGTTTTTTCCCTTTTTCTTATTAGGATCTTGTTATTTAGCTAGTCTCATGGGGTGTGTTCAAGCATATGATTCATGACAGATAGTTGTCTTCCCACCTTGTGGTTGAACCAACTTAGCTAACTTATGACCACACCACAAACTCAGGGACTTACTCCATAGTATGAACTCTACTCTGGTCTTTTATAAAACACTCATTCTCTTTTCATTTGATTCAAAAAGACAAGCATACAATTAAGTAAGGAAATGATGCAGTAATAACATTCAGACTAGAAAACACAGCCCTAATCAACAAAAAGTTTAAAAGACAGAATTGAAAAAGGTTCAAACTAATAAGGAAGCATGTTCTATTTCATACAAGATCTTCCTTATTTAAATCATAGAAAAAAATGGATCAAAGAGGGAACTCCACCACCTTTTACTCATGAGGTTGCCCATGCTCTCCCTCTTGCTCGTCCTCTTTGTGTTTACTTGTTGCGCTTGAGCTCCCACCTCCTTTGCCTTTTCCAATCAACTTTTTCCAGAAGCCAGCATCTTCCATCTTCTTCTTTAATGTTTCCTTCTGCTGTTTCACCTTCCTTTCTTCTTGTTCTACAAAATCTTTTTGGACTTCATCATATGTAGGGATGGCATAGTGTAGATGATGCATATGACTAGACATGTAGTTCAACTTGGCTTGAGTGCTTACGTTGAACTCCTCCCTATGTAGTTGCCGTCCTTCATTAAGTACACTGAACTCGTTGAATGCTTTCATCTAAGCTAGCTGCCGCTGGTTGAGTTCTTGCAAGCACTTATTTTGACGCTCTTGCCTTTCATTCACTTGGTTGATGGCTTGAGTGAGCTGGGAGTAGTGTTCCTGTTGCTGCTCCATTTGTTGTTTCTACCACTCTTCTTGTTGGCTCATCCAGTTGGACTGAAGGTTTAGTATTTACTCTTGTCCTTCCATATGTCTCATCCCCAAGTCTTTAATGGCTCTTAGAAGATGATTCAGATTCAAGTTGGTTGGGTCATGCTGTTCTTCTTGTTGATATTCTTCCTGATGAGACTCTTCTTGATGGGCTCCTTCTTTTGGTTTTCGCTTTCCTATTTGAGGTCTTCTTTGTTGTTGGGCGGGCGTAGTACAGATCTGACGCTGGAGTGTAACTAGCCTCCCAGGGTTCACCCAGTCTGGATTGCTATCCTCGAAAACTACCTTGGCTTTTGTGCACAATCTGAGAATGGTGCTGGGGTACCAAAGCCTGGCACCCGAATCAACCTTCTCAGCTGACTCTTGAATGCCCTCAGCTATGAGTTCATGCACATTGATTTCTCCACCCTGTACTAGGCAATGTACCATAGTCGCCTGATTAATATTGACCTCTAAATTATTTGCAGCTGGGAGGATAGACCTCCTCACCAGTTCAAACCATCCCTTGGCTTCTGGGCTAAGGTCTCCCCTCTTGATGAACCGGGGTCTCTTATCTGCATACCTTTCCTAGTCAGCTCCTATGACACATATGTCAGTTACTATTTCTTCGAGTTCATCATTGTCAGGGCTCTTACTTATCCTTGCATGATAACTAAGCTCATCAAAATGTGGTGATTTCAGCTGAAGGGCTCTTGTTATAGCATTTGGGCTGAAGTCCACCTCTTTTCCTCTTACATAGCTTTTGAAGGTTGGGGCTTTGGTTTTATCTTCTCTAACTACGTTTGCATAGAACTCTTTGATGAGGTTTGCATTGATCTTCCCTTTTGGGTTCGTGAGCCTTTGCCACCCTCTTTGTTCAATTTTCTCTCGAATCTGTGGGAATTCATCCTCGTCAATTTGGAATGTTAACTCAGGCAGTATCTTTTTGAGCTTTATCCGTTCAAATTCGAGCTCATGGAACGCAGTTTTGAATCTCTTCTCATCAAAAGGGATGCTCTCCATTGGTTCCTTCCTCTTTTTCCTCTTGGAGCTTGATGCTGCCATGAATTTGAGTTGCTGTGTGAAGAGAGTGGAAGGTATGGATAGATAAGGAATTTGGTTGGTTAGGACAAGGTGTGATGAAGGAATTCGGATGCCAAAGGTGTGAAGTGTGAGAAATAGCACTTTGGGTGTGAAGGGGAAGTACGGAGTAGGATTCACTTATATAGGGAAGTGAGGAGGAGATGAAAGGTGTGGATTGATGGGGTTGGTGTATGATGAACGGATGGGGTTTTGTATGGAATAAGCACAAGGATTACCAACTTTATGATGGGGTTGGTTCAGTTTCCAAGTTTGTTCTTCTTCCAATGTTGCATGGCAACCATTCCCAATGCATTCCCTCTTGAGACACGTGTGAAATATTCTCCTTTTGTGTTATCCGAACCTTCCTCATTTAATTGTCCAATCAATCCCCTTCAATGCTCTTTTACCTTTTCCTATAAAAAAAAATACTAAAAATTAATATCATTGAAAAATTAAACTTTATGGCTAGAATAATAAAGAAAAAGAACTAGATTGTTTATTCATGAACACCAACTAACTAACTAACTGTGTATATTTATATGCACATTGGTGGCACCTTGGGTGACACCAAACTTAGTTTGTAGCACTGTGATGAAAAAGTTTTGTTCAAGGCTCCTTGGTTCCTTGTTCTCTTGATCTGTTTCTTTTGAGTGTTTGAAAACAGTGAAGGTGAGCTGTTCATCATGGATCCTCAAGATTAGCTCCCCTCGCTCCACATCTATGAGTGCTCTGGCTGCAGCTAGGAATGGTCTTCCCAATATGATTCGGTGAGTGTGACTCTCTTCCATGTCCAATATGACGAAGTCTCTGGGAAGAAAGTATTTCCCAACCTTTACCAACACATTCTCCCTAACTAATTCAAAGCTACTCCTATATATACTACTCTTTCGAACTTCTAGTTGGCTCTTCAAGTCTTGGGTATGGGCCTCTGAATCTTGAGTTTGAAGCAGTTATCCTTTTCATTGGGCTTAGCTTTGCTTGCAGAGAGAAAAGGTGAAGTAGGCAGGGACTTTGACTCAGGACGTTAGTGGTGTCAACGTTAAGTGAAAGTGTGGGTTCGAGAACGTTAGTGACACTTACCTTTGTCACTAACGGTCCAATGTGCCCCTATTTCCCACGTTAGAGTCCACATTAACTAAGTTAACGTGGCTCTTAACGTGGCCACTTATGAGCTTGGTCCAACGTTAGTGACAAAGGGGAATGTCACTAACATTGGCTTCCCTTTTGCTTCTTAACGTTAGAGTCCATGTTAACTAAGTTAACGTGGCTCTTAACGTGGCCACTTATGAGCTTGGTCCAACGTTAGTGACAAAGGGGAATGTCACTAACATTGGCTTCCCTTTTGCTTCTTAACGTTAGAGTCCATGTTAACTAAGTTAACGTGGCTCTTAACGTGGCCACTTATGAGCTTGGTCCAACGTTAGTGACAAAGGGGAATGTCACTAACATTGGCTTCCCTTTTGCTTCTTAACGTTAGAGTCCATGTTAACTAAGTTAACGTGGCTCTTAACGTGGCCACTTATGAGCTTGGTCCAACGTTAGTGACAAAGGGAAGTGTCACTAACGTTGGCTCCATTTTCTTTCTTCCACGTTAGAGTTCACGTTAACTTAGTTAACGTGACTCTTAACGTGTGTTATGATGGCTTCGAGGGCGTTATTGGAGATTACTTTTCTCATTAACGTTGCAAGCTAGCTCCCATTCCACATTAGTGGTCACGTTAGTTAGACTAACGTGGCTGCTAATGTGGTTCTTCCTTGCTTCCTTTGTCCTGAAATCAAGCAATAAAGTGCATCAAAGTTCTAATCCAAATCATGAGGCATGCATCCTCTAATTTGTCATATAATTCATGCAAAATTCTCATGAAATCATGTAAAGTGCACAATGTATGCTTGAATCAAGATGTAAGTGAATATCTACCCAAAACTAGCTTATTTTCTAAGAAAATGCATGAAACAACCTTAAAAACAGTAAAGAAAAGGTCAGTGAAACTGGCTAAAATGCCCTGGCATCAACCAATGTTGCCTCAAACGTGGAGTTGGAAAATTTTGCAAGCCTGCTAGTGCTGGCGTTGGAGGGAATGTAAGAGGTCCAACGTTACCTCCAACGTCTTCGATGGTTTTCAAAGGCTGGTCCAGAGAAATTTTGGGCGACGCGTACGCCTCGATGACGCGTACGCGTCGATGACACGTACGTGTGAATATGTAAAGCATGCACACGCATGAGTTGCACACACGCGTAGGATGGCAAAATTTACCATCGACGCGTACGCATCGGTCACGCGTGCGCGTGACAGAACGAACGTTGGAGGCCCAACGTTGCCTCAAATGTTGCCTCCAACGTCCGCGAGGAGCAACCCAAAATTGGATTTGAAAAATTTCAGTCGACGCATACGCGCGGATTACGCGTATGCGTGGATGCATATTTTGGCCAGACACGCCAACGCGTGAGCGACGCATACATGCAAGACTCTGTTTTGATGTGTACGCGTAGACGTCGCGCACGCGTGGGTGGAAAAACGTTGGTGCACCAATGTTGAGTCAAACATTGGCACCAATGCTTACTCTTTTGGAAATCATCTCTCAAAGCCAACGTTTGACTCAACGTTTCCTTCCAAACGTTGAGGCCAACATGGACACCAGCAGTGATAGAATTTAGCACCTTTGCAGTGAATTGTCAATTGTCCCACTTTAACATCACTGAGACCCACTC
Source organism: Arachis ipaensis (assembly GCF_000816755.2). Taxonomy (NCBI): domain Eukaryota; kingdom Viridiplantae; phylum Streptophyta; class Magnoliopsida; order Fabales; family Fabaceae; genus Arachis; species Arachis ipaensis. The sequence continues at coordinate 47,183,161 of NC_029790.2, read as the reverse complement.
TTGCTTGCTTCAACAAGGCCCAATCCAAGGACTTGAAGACCAATTTGGAAAGTGTATAAATAGAAGCAAATTTGATTTAGAAGAGAGCTAGTCAGTAGGGAATTGGGAGATGTGTAGTTAGTTACAGATTTGATCTTTTGCATTTTCCTTTTTTTGGATTTTCCTTCTGCCTTTTCTCTCTGTAACTTTCTGTTTCTGGTTTTACTTGAGCAATGAGGAAGTAAACCCCAAATTCATTAGGGAGAGGAGCTCTATTATAATTCCAATGAATCAATGAAATTCTTCTTCTTCTCAATTCATTTTTGTAGCTATTGGATATCTTCTGTTATGATTTTGAATTCTTCACTCCGTAAGGGGGTTGAATTCAATTGAATGCTTGTGTGATCCTCGGAAGGGGAATCATATGCATTAGAATTGAAGCTCTATCCTTCACAATTCTCATGACTAACACCATTCGGGAGGAATTGAGGTTTTGCGAATTTGTGTGGCTTATGGATAAGAGAATTTGCTCTAACTCTTCTCATGACAATTAGATCAAGGAATTAGCAAGATTGATTGTGATTAGAGAGATTGGATTGCCAAGGAATTGGGATCCAATCAATTTCAATCCGTCATAGATCTACTCCTATGATTGAGAAAGCAGTTGAGACTCAATTGATTCATGAAGGATTATAATATCTCTGATCCCTGATGAATCACTTTCTCTGATTTTCTTCATTTTAAACTTCTCTGATTTCCTTTTTTATTTGAATTGTCTTGTTGTTTGAATTCCTGCACCCAATTTCCTTTATAATTCATGCAATTTAAGTTTTCTCGCAATTTAGATTCTGTAATTCTAATTTCTTGCACTCTAAGATTAAGTTATTTATATTTCTTGTAATTTAAGTTTCAGCTCTTTTAAATTTCTTGCACTTTAAGATTCAGCAATTTAAGTTTCTTGCCATTTAAGTTTCAGTTAATTTACATTCGGCAGTTTAGATTCTTAGCAATTTACATTATGTCAATCAATTTCCACTCAAATCATCAACTATTAGCTTAACTATCCATCACCTAACTAAAGTTGCTTAATCCATCAGTCCTTGTGGGATCGACCTCACTCCTGTGAGTTATTACTACTTGATGCGACCCGATTCACTTGCCGGTTAGTTTCTGTGGGATCGATTTTCCCTCATCAATACTATCTATGTATATATATCTATTTATAGTATTCTATTGAATTGGTGAAAATAAACAATCAAATTCCCAAGCAAGAATATAGACAAATAATGCTAAGCAAAGAATTAATTAAATGCAACAAAATCTAAAGAATTGATTTAACTCATCAAAATGAATCAACTTGCAAGAATACATGATAAGAGAGGTGGAGACATAGAATTGAGTAATTGAACCCTTACTAGATGTGTATACACTCTAATCACTCAGTGTCTAGGGTTTAATCACTCAAATCTCTTCCTAATCATGCTTTCAAGGATTTACTTTTCATCTAACAATCAACAAACAAGTGATGCATGAATGCAATTATCATGAGGACTTATTAGGGTTGTAAGGGGGTTAGGGTTAAGGTGGGATAGATATGGCTAAATCGACTAAAGAATTGGATCTTTGATTACCTCAATTATCTCACTCAACCTATATCAACCAAATCACAAAAAATGCATTCTAACCACCCATTACTTCTTTTCACACACACTCATTCCTTAGTTTCTATTCAAAACACATATGCATTCCTTATTAATTTTTTTCTTTTCTTTGGGACAACCTTTATCCCATCTTATTACTATATTTTCTTTTTCTTTTATTTCATTTTTTTCTTTTCTATTTCTTTTTTTCTATTACAAAATGCATATGGTTAAAGTAAATTGATACATGAATGTGCACCCATTTTTCCAAATTTTTCAATAAGTACCCAAAACCTAATTTTTCTCTACCAATGCTTCCCAAAATTTCCCCCCACACTTAAATGACACACACTCCTCAACCTAAGCTAATCAAAGAAGCAATTCAAGGTTATTCATGATTTTTCACTTAAGGTTGTGATGTGCTAACAATTAGAACAAAGGGGATTAAAAAGCTCAAAAAGGGGTTAACAATGGTAGATGCAAGGGTAAGTCCATATGGGTGAGTGAGTTTAATTCAAAGATGGTCACAATCATGCTCAATGCATTCAAACATCCATCATCGAAAATAAAAAAATCAAGCAAAACCAAGATCGCAATTATAGAAGAGATATATCACACAATGAACAAAATAGTGGTTATAATGTGTAACCACTCATTAAAGCTCAAAGACTCACAAGGTATTTGTTCTTTCCTCTTCTATGTTCCATTAAGAAATCATTCAAGCAAGTTTTAAAAACAATTTTCTAATCAATTCAATAGAATTCCCTTGAGACAAAATTCTTGGAAATCTTTGTTGTTTTTCACCAAAGTTATTTCCTATACGTATGTATGATGTTGTGAAGGATGCAATTTTTCAAAATTTTCCTAGTTCTATTCCTAATTTTCAATATTGCAAAAATTGACATGAGCAATTAGGACAAAATTGAACTAGGCACTATGATATTCACTTCATCCAATCACAACTTCTATCTATAAAATATATACTAAGAAAAAGATGCAAAAATACAACATGCAATAGCTAGTATACGCTAGAAGAAAATGCAATGGAATAGTTAAAAACACTACAAATATCTACAATAACATAGTAAAAGAAAACAAAAATAAAAATAAAGTGCAAAGTGTTCGGAAAAGTAAGTTTATGCCCCGAAATGACGAATTCTCCCCCACACTTAAGCGTTGCATGGTCCTCCGTGCACGAACACGATCCGGGGAGAATTTTTCTAAGTTCTTCCACCTTCAGTTGGCAGATGCGGGGACTTGGGTTGTGTGAAAATTGCCAAGTTCAATGCATGCTCGGCATCTTCGTCCATGGTGTCCTCCTCCTCTATCGGCTCCTCGCCTTTATGTCTCATCCTCAAAAAGAATGAATAAAGTATAATTAAGAATGATAGGGCAAGTGGCACAAAAGGGTAAAGGAGTAAGAAAATAAGCATCTAATTGAAAAAGTTTGCATAATTGCGTGGTATGATGAAAAGATGAGCCATGTGTATATTCCAAGTGTGCACGTGGTTGGAACACACAATGACCGGTTAAAATGGCATCCACACGATCAAAAAGTAAGCATGGGTTCCTCAATTAAATGGCCTAAGATACAAGTAATGGATGAGCAACATTTAAGCACATGCAAACTTAGGCAACTACAACAAGAGTGAATTGAATGTAGGAATTATTGGATATTGAAGTTATGCAAGTGAAAGAGAAAAATTGAGATAAAATAGCACAACAACAATAACCAATGCAATGAGGAAAAAAACTATTTATTCATCCTTAAGAATAATCAAATAATCACATGTATAAGGTGTTTGTTACAAAAAGTGACAAGTCTTGATAAGAATCAAGTCAAGTCAACTAAAAAAAATACAAAGCATTAAAAAGGAACAAATACCTTGTTATGTGATTATATTGACTTAAAAATCATGATGAACAAACAATTCCATTCAATTCACTAAATTCAATATGTACTTGTTAAAACTTCCATAAAAAAGAAGTCACATGTCACTTTTCATATCAATTTGGTGCTAGCAACTCAAAGCATTAAACAAGTACATTATTGAAATTTCAATCCAAAATAACATCATAATCATTCAAAAGTGCACATTTCTTGATTAGAATGCCAAACAAGGATATAGTCTAACCTATATAGTCATGACAACATATGAATTAACCAGAAAGTTCATTCAGGCATTATGTCATACACATGGAGAGTAGTGCACAAATTCAACAATTTCAAGCCAAAAAATTCAAGCATGAACAACCTATAGATAAACAATTGAACACTTGTAATGCAACAAACAAAAAATTAAGCAAAACTTAAGCTAAATTACCAAATTTGAATAAAGAAAACATAAATTAAGGAAGCAACTAAACATAGCAAAGAAGATTAAATCAAGAAAACTGAAAAGATGAAGAATAGAAAAGAAAGAAGAAAGAAGATAGAAGAAAGAAGAAGAAAGAAAAAGGAGAAGAAGAAGAATAAGAAGAAAAGAGAAGAAATGTGGGGAGAGAGAAATGTGGTGGCGGTGGTGGTTGCGGTGGCGGTGGTTGTGAAGAAGAAAGAAGGAAAGAAGAAAGGAAGAAAGAGTATGAAAGGGGCTGGCGTAACAGGGCACTCTTTCTCATTAGCGCCCAGAATGTGACCCGTGCGTACGCACAAGGAAGTGTGCATACGTACACCAGCAAAATTTGGGGGTGTTCATATGCACAGGACGTGCTAGCGGTGCTGGCAGACAGGGTCTCAAGATGTGTGCGTGTGCACAGGGCTGTGCGTACGCACAGAACACTCTCTCTCTTTTTTTTAAGGAACACATAATGGCCATGTGTGCATACGCACCTAATTGCATGCTCTCGCACAGAGTGAAAATGTAGTAGGATGCACGTGCATAGAGGGTGCAAGCGTTACGAATAGGACGCGTGCAAATAGGTGTGCGTACGCACACGTCTGTGCGCACGCATAGAGAGTAAAAAACAGGGGAAGTGTGCGTACGCACGATGCTGTGCGCATGCATAGAACTCTGTTTCTGCAACATTTTTAAAGCCTCTAAGGCACCTATCATGATATCAATCAAAGATTTTTCAAGCCTAAAACATATCATTCTTCAAAAATACATGATCAAACATAAAATGCAACTAATTTAAACCTAGGATGCAATCAAACTATGCTAATCAAAGAGACAAAATTCAATAAACAAAACAAAAAGGAAGAAGGGTTGAAAGGATATTACCATGGTGGGATGTCTCCCACCTAGCACTTTGGTTTTAAGTCCTCAAGTTGGACTTTTGGTTGGAGCTCACATCAAGGAGGTTTGTGCTTCCATCCATCCTTGAGTTGCCAACCATGCTTGCTCTTTGAAAATCCTCCGGGATCCCAAATGAAGTACATTAAGCTCTCAAGCAACCTCAAGCAAGAAATGGGGATCCAAAATTGTTGGTCGTAAAGATGTATGCCTGGATCCCACACTTTAGTTTCTCTATCATCCTCTTGTTGACTTTCACTTGTGCTCTTGGATGAACAATCTCTCCAAGAACCTTTGAAGCACCCAATGAGATCTTAGAATCCTCCTAATTGGACCTTGCACCATTTATGCCTTGAACTCCTTTGGGAACCAATACCCATTCTTTCACCATGTAACACTCCAAGAAGAAACTTAAGTTGATAATCCGTTTTCAAGAGAGCAAATTGATGTGGGCCTATGAAGCTCATGGAGAAAATTGTTACCCATTCAAATTGTCCTTGGGTTGGAGTCACTCTTGTAAACTCTTGCATGTATGCCTCCACTTCTTGGGTGACTACCTCTTCCTCACCACTCTTTTCTAGCTCTTCCCTTTCTCTCTCAAACTCAAGAGAAAAGGGTTCTTCTAGATCATTGATGGGGTTGACCAAGGTGGACAAAAAATTATTGATGATGCAATCCACTTCTTGATAAAACTCCCATAATTCCCCATTTACCTTTTCCGGTTCACTAGTTCTCCCTTCCTCTACTTGTGACTCAAGCTTCAATTCCACTTCTTCAATTTGAGACTCCATGTTTTCCTCCTTACTATACTCCTTAGTTGATCCTCCACCTTCTTCAAGGGGGATGTCTTAAGTGGTTGCGTGTAGTGAGGCCAAGCGGTTCACCGCTTCGGCTATGGTAGCAATCAACTCCCCTTGCTTCTTTCGGAACCCTTCTTGCTCTTGGAAGAATGCTTGAAGGTCTTGTTGTTCTTGGGGCAAGGGTTCGGGAACTTCATAATTTGATGGAAGAGAAGGTTCAAGGGTTGGGAGAAAGGTTGTAAAGTTGGAAGGTGTATTATGTGGGTGAGGGTATTGAGGTGGTGTATAAAGATGTGGTGGTTCATAAGGTTGGTGGTAAGGTATATAAGTATCTTGATTCCATGGAGGTGGAGGGTGTGGTACTTGAAGGTTTGGTGGTTAGAGGGTCATGTAGGGGGTATCTTTCATATCTTTGGATTTAGTATTCACATAGGGGAGGGTGTGGCTCGTTGTAGTATGATGAAGATTGCTCCTCCCTCCATCGCTTCTCCCATTCCATGATGCAATCCCAATTCGAACTCATCATACCCTACAAAATACTCACAACCAAACTCCAAGCAACAAAGATTATAGATCATAGAGAAAGTAAAAAATAAAAGTAAAAAGGAATCAACAAACAAGAAAAATAAACACCTAGATATTAACAAAAATGACCAAACAACCAAAAAGTAAGATATTTACACTATCAACATTTTTATAACCTAAAGATAGCACTCAATTGCGTTCCCCGGCAACGGCGCTAAATTTGACAAGAGGTATTTATTGTCGATCTAGATTTTCACAAAATAAAATTTCATTGTTGAAAGTATAGTCTAGACCAACAATTAATTCCCAAATCAAATGTTTAAATTTAAATGAATTATAAACCGAGATCCAGAGTAATTCAACATCGGGTCATTCTTCCTATGAATGCAATTGAAAGTGTTACGCTTTCAGTTGTGAAAATATGGAGTTTTGAAATCAAAGAACGAAAGATTAAAAGAACTAAGCAACAACTAGACAAAGAGATAATCAAAATCGGAATTAAAGCGAATAAAAAGGAAGATAGGATCAAACTAGTAAAAATGCTATAAATGCATGAAGAGACTTAACTTGGGAATAAGAGAATCCAAGGAATCCTGTTATTGCCATAACCACAACTATGGTAATTATCATGAGTCAACCCCAAACATCGAGGAGTAAGTCAAGCAAGCATAATTGACCTTAATCTATATGTCCTAGCTAACTTACCAAACTAGTTGATAAAAAAGCTAGCATCAATGGAAACAAGAGTCAACTAACGACACAAGAACTATCACTAAATGTCGGACATTATGACTCTAGTATCCTAGGAATTCAAACCTCAACCCAAAGTGGGAAAATATACTCAAAATCTAAAGTTGGCATTTTCACAAATACCTTGTGTGCATAGAAGTAAAGCATGGAAAATTACAAAGAAGAATAGAAAACTATAACCAACTATTCACAAAACCAAATATAAACAAGTAATCAAGCATAAAAAAAGCATAAAACACTAAATTCATCAATCAAAACTTCAAGACACTCAAAATTGCAAATATGAACAAGGTAACTTGAACCAAAGGAAATCAAAGTAAAAGTTCTATGATTAAAGATGAAATTGAGAGTACTTACAAAAGAGTTGACCAACATCCAAGATTAAAGCTTGCTATAAAATGCTACATGAAAACTACATAAACCCTAGTAGAGCTCTCTACTCTACACTACTCCTACTCCTACTTAACTGTGCTAAAATATAAAAATGTGGCCTTCTACTCTAATGCCTTCATATGGGTTCAATCCCCCTTGATATAGCACTTCATTTCAGCCTTCCAGCCTTCCAAAATGGGCCAAGAGGCCTCAGAAATCGCGAAGCACATGTTTCTTTAATGAAATCACATGTAGGGTCCTGTGCGTATGCACATGTCTGTGCGTACGCACACTTGGCTGAAAGTTGTCTTGTGCGTACGCACAGGTGCTTGTGCGCACGCACACTTCGCTGTTTGTGCTTTTCCTTGTTTTCTTCATGTTTTCTCCCTTGTACATGCTTTCTTCCACTTTTGGCAATCCATCCTTGCCTCTAAGGCTTGAAATCACTCAATGAACATGTGATGGCATCAAATGGAATAAAAGTGGAATTAAATTTTTCATTTTAAGCACAAAATTGCATGTTTTCACATTTAGGATCAAATTGGGGACAAAACACAAAAGTCTGCTATTTTGGTGCTTAAGTGTGAGTTTATGTGCTAGAATCCATCCAAATTGAGTCAAAATATATCATCAAATATGGACTCATCAGCCCTTCATGGGCAGCATTACTGGCATTGAACGCCAGCCAGGGAGCAGCCCTTGGGCGTTCAAACGCCAGTGTAGAGAAACAGGGAATCTGAATTCCCTAGCCTCTCAAGACCTGTGGGTCCCACAGCATCTTTCACCTACCCCACTTATTTCCACCTACTTTCATACTTTCCCACACACACTTTCCTATAAACCCTAACCCAATCACATCCATACCATTTCCCCAAACCATTATAACTGCCACTTATCCCCACCCACTTCAAAATCAAATTTCCCACCTAAAACCCACCCTTTGGCCGAAACCTAACCTACCCCCATTCTATAAATACCCCTCTTCATAACCCTTCATACACACACCTTTCATACCCTTATACACCCCACAAGGCCGAGCCCTCTCTCTCCCTCTCTATCCTTCTATTTTCTTCTTCTTCTATTCCATTCTTCTATTCTCTTTAATTTTGCTCGAGGATGAGCAAAGTTTTAAGTTTAGTGTTGGAAAAGCATAGCTTTTTTCTTTCCATTAACATTCATGGCACCCAAGGTTGGAGACTCCTCTAAAAAGAGGAAAGGAAAGGCAGTAGCCACTCCCTCTGAATCTTGGGAGATGGAGAGATTCATCACCAAAGCCCACCAAGATCACTTGTATGAAGTAGTGGCTGAGAAGAAAGTAATCCCTAAGGTCCCTTTCATGCTCAAGAAGAATGAGTATCCAGAAATCTGAAGAGAGATCCAGAGAATAGGTTGAGAAGTCCTAACCAATCCCATTCAGGATGTTGGGATTCTCATGGTACAAGAGTTCTATGCTAATGCATGAGTTACTAAAAACCATGACACTAGTGTGAACCCAAATCCAAGGAATTGGATCACCATGGTCTGTGGAAGAATCTTAGATTTTAGCCCAAAAAGTGTGAGGTTGGCATTAAACATGCCTCTAATGCAAGGAGATTCTCATCTTTACACTAGGAGAGTCAACTTTGATTAGAGATTGGATCAAGTACTCTCAGATATCTGTGTGGAAGGAGCATAGTGGAAAAGAGATTCCTAAAGCAAGTCCATTCAACTAAGAAGGGTTGACCTAAAGCCCATAGCTAGAATATGGTTGGAATTCATCCAAAGATCCATTATCCCTACTAGCAATGGGTCAGAAGTTACTGTTGACAGAGCCATCATGATTTATTGCATCATGATTGGAACTGAAGTGGAAGTACATGAGGTGATTCCTCAAGAAATATACAAGGTAGCTGAGAAGCCTCACACCAATGCCATGTTGGCATTCCCACACCTCATCTGTCATCTATGCAATTCAGCTGGAATTGTCATAAATGGAGATGTCTCCATTGGGGAGGATAAGTCCATCACTAAAAAGAGGATGGAGCAAACCAGAGAGCATGCACAAGAGCCTGTGCATTTGCCTCATCATGAGATCCCTGAGATGCCTCAAAGGATGTATTTTCCTCCCCAAAGCTATTGGGATCATTGGCAAACTTCTCTTGGAGAATTGAGCACTAACATGGAGCAACTGAGGATGGAGCATCAAGAGCATACTACCACCCTCAATGAAATAAGAGAAGATCAAAGAACCATAAGGGAAGACCAAATGGCTAGAAGGAAAGAGCAACAAAGGCAAAGGGATGACATAGAAGAGATCAAGCATCACTTTGGATCCTCAAGGAGGAGCACTAGACGCCACCATTAAAGGTGGACTCGTTCTCTTTACACCCCTTTCCTGTTTTATTTTTTCTATTTTTTGTCTGTTTATTTATCTGTTCTCTTGTTCTAGTTGTATGATCAATTGCATTTGATGTCTTAAAAGTTGTAAAATGTTCCAATATATCTCTCACTTTCCTTAAATAAAAATTTATATTGAAAAGAATTGAGAGATGCATGAATTTTAGGTTTAAAATAAGAATAGTTTAATTATGTTGATGTGGTGGCATTGCTTTTGTTTTCTGAATATATGAATGAACAGTGCATATTTGAAGTTGGAATTTTAGAATGTTGGCTCTTAAAAGAATAAGAAAAAAGGAAAAATATTTTTGATAATCTGAAAAATCTAAAAATTGATTCTTGAAGCAAGAAAAAGCAGCAAAAAAAAAAAAAGAAAAAGCATGTTGCAAAAGAAAAAAAAATTATGCATGCGAAAAAAAAAGAAAATGGAGAAAAATAAAAAGAAAAAAAATAAAAAAAAAAGAAAAGCCAGTAATCCTTTAAACCAAAAGGCAAGGATAAAAGGACCCAAGGCTTTGAGCATCAGTGG
>NC_029790.2:47164362-47172689 GCF_000816755.2 Arachis ipaensis | reverse complement strand
GGACAAAAAAAATTATATGCATGCAAAAAAGAAAAAAAATTGGTGAAAAGAAAAAAATAAAAAAATTAAAAAGAAGAAAAATCCATTACTGCCCAAAAATACAGCAAAAGGAGGGCAGATTGAAAAAGTCAATAACCCTTTAAGCCAAAAGGCAAAGGTAAAAGGACCCAAGGCTTTGAGCATCAGTGGTTAGGAGGGCCCAAAGGAATAAAATCCTGGCCTAAGCGGCTAAACCAAGCTGTCCCTAACCATGTTCTTGTTGCGTGAATGTGTCAAGTGAAAAGCTTGAGACTGAGCGGTTAAAGTCATGGTCCAAAGCAAAAAGAGTGTTCTTAAAAACTCTGGACACCTCTATTTGGGGACTCTAGCAAAGCTGAGTCACAATCTGAAAATGTTCATGAACAAAACCGTAGGCTAGGAAATCTTTGATTGGCGTTGTAAGTATAGTTCCAAGCCAACAAGTAATGCTCAAATCAAATGTTAATTTCAATACAAAACATATAAACCGAGAGTAATTCAACCTCGGGTCATTCTCCCTAGGAATGCAATCGAAATGTTATGCTTTTGGTTGTTAAGAGGGCAAAAAGGGACTTTGCAATCAAAGAACGAAAGATTAAAAGAACTTAAGGAATAAAAAAACCAAGAGATGATCAAAAATGTAATTAATGCAATTAAAGGGAAGATGAGATCGAAACTAGTGAAAATGCTATAAATGGAATGAAAGCCTTGATTTGTGAATGAGATTCTAAGAATCCTATCATTGCCATAACCACAACTATGGTAATTATGATAAGTCAATCTCGCCTAGTTAACCCCAAACATCGAGGAGTAAGTCAAGCAAGCATAATTGACCTTAATCCATAAGTCCTAACCAACTTACCAAACTAGTTGATAAAAGGCTAGCGTCAATGAAAACAAGAGTCAACTAACTACCTAAGAATTTCCACTAAATGTCAGACATTATGACTCTAGTATCCTAGGAACTCAAACCATAAGCCAAGGTGTGAAAATCTACTCAAAATCTAATGTTGCCATTTTCATAAAAACCTTGTGTGCATGAAAGTAAAACATGGAATTTTGCAAAGTAAAATGGAAAACTATAACCAACTATCAACAAAACTAAACATAAACAAGCAATCAAACGTAAAGGAGGCAAGAAACATAAAATTCATTGATCAAAACTTCAAGAAACACAAAAATTGCAAATATGAACAAAGTAACTTGAACCAAAAAAAATGAAAGTAAAAGTGCTATATTTAAAGATGAAATTGAGAGTACTTACAATTAACGAAGCAAAACCCAAAATTCAAAATTAAAGCTTGCTATAAAATGCTACAATGGAAATTGAAATGAAAACCCTAAGAGAGCAATGCTACACTACTCCTACTCCTACTCCTAATTACTCTCTAAAACTATCTAAGTGAGCTCTCTTTCATATGTGTTGATTCTCCTTGATATAGCACTCCAATTCAGCCTTCAAGCCTTCCAAAATGGGCCAAAAGCCTCCAAAATTTGAATAGCACATGTTTCATTAATGAAATCATGTGCAGGGACCTGTGCGGACGAACAGATGTGTGCGTCCGCACACTTGGCTGAATGTCGACCTGTGCGTATGCACAGGTGGTCGTGCGCATGCACACATGGAAATTCTTTCTGGTGCACACGCATGCTTACTTGTGCGCATGCACACTCCGCTGTGTGTGCTTTTCCTTGTTTTCTTCATATTTTCTCCCTTGTACATTCTTTCTTCCACTTTTAGCTATCTATTCTTGCCTCCAAGGCCTGAAATCACTCAACATGTCATGGAATCAAATGGAATAAAAGTGAAATTAAATTGCTCATTTCAAGCATAAAATCGCATGTTTTCACATTTAGGTTCAATTTAGGTACAAAACACAAAATTATGCTATTTTGATGCTTAAGTGTGAGTTCATGTGCTAGAATCCATCCAAATTGAGTCAAAATATACTATCAAATATGGACTTATCAATTTCTCCACACTTAAACAATAGCATGTCCTCATGCTAAACCAACAAGGAGAATGATCAAAAGGGGGTAATCAACTTATTAAATGAAACTACCTATTGCATTCAAGTATGTATATACTATCTATAGCTATATATCTATCTATAGTATCTATATGAAATTGGTGAAAACAAACAATTAAATCCCCAAGAAAGTATAGACAAATAGGGCTAAGCAAGGAAATAATCCAATGCAACCAAAATCTAAAGAATTGATTCAAGATAACAAAATGAAGCAACTTGCAAGAATACATGATAAGAGGTATGGAAACATAGAGTTGAGTAATTGAACACTCACTAGGTGTGTATACACTCTAATCACTTAGTGTCTGAGGGTCAATTCACTCAAGTCTCTTCTAATCATGTTTTCAAGGAATTACTTTTCATCTAACAATCAACAACAAGTGATGCATGAATGCAATTATCATGAGGACTTCATATGGTTCTAATGGGGTTAGGGTAAAGGTGGGACAGATATGGTCAAATGGACTAAAATGATTGAATCCTTGATTAGTTTAAGTATCCAACTCAACCTATATCAACCGAATTAAAATAACATGCAATCCTAACCTTCCATCATTTTTTTTCATAAACACTCATGTATGATTTATCATTCACATCACATATGCATTTCTTATTCATTTTTTCTTTTTTTTTGGGATAACTTTCATCCGTTTTTTATGATGATGATGTTTTTTTTTTTGAAAGTAAAAGTAAAATGCATATGGCTTTAGTAGTTCATACATGATTGTTCCCATTTTCCAAAATTTTCAATGAAATACCGAAATTACACATTTTTATTCACTACCAATGTTTTCCAAAATTTCCCCACACTTAAGTGAAATACACTCTTCAACCTAAGCTAATCAAGGACACAATCCAAGGTAGATCATGGTTTTCCACTTAAGGCTGTGATGTGCTAATGTCAAGAATAATGGGGTAAATGAGGCTCAAAAGGGCTAACAAGGGTAGATGCAAAGGGTAGGGAATATGGGTAAAGTGAGCTATGCAAAGATGGCCTCAATCATGCTCAATGCAATTCAAAACATCAATCATTGGACATAAAGAATCAAGCAAAACTAAGATTGCAATCATAGAAGAGATATAACACACAATTAACAAAATTAGTAGTTAAAAGGTGTAACCATTCAATATAGCTCAAAAACTCACAAGGTATTTGTTCTTTACTCTTCTATGTTCCATAAACAAATCATTCAAGCAAGTTTGAAAAAAGTTTTCTCAATCAATTCAATAGAATATCCTTGAAATAAAATTCTTGGAAAATTTGTTGTTTTTCACCAAAACTTGTTTCCTATATGTATGTATGTCGTGACGGATGCAAATTTTTCAAAATTTCCTAGTTATTTCCCTAATTTTCAACAAGCAAAAAGTAACATGAACAATTAGGATCAAAATCAACTAGGCATATGCTATTCACATCATCCAATCACAATCCATATCTATACTATATACCAAGCAATATAAGGATGCAATATATATACCAAAACTAAAAATGCAATACTAAAGATAACTAGAAGCAAGCTAATATATATATACAAAAGTACTAAACAGTAGTGCATAAGTCAAAGTACTACAAATATCCACAAAAAGTATAATAAAACTGAAAATAAACTAAATGCAAGTGTTAAGGAGAGAAAATTTACACCCAAAATATCATAAATCCTCCCCCACACTTAAATCATGCACTATCCTTAGTGCTCAAAATAATCAACGGGTGGGATCAACCATGAGAAGCTCCACCGTCAGATGGTGGTGGGTGGTGGTGACGCTGATAAACAATAGTGGCGCAGGATATCTCTCTGGTGGTCTCAGCTATCGGCTCCTCAACTGCCTGGTCAGCTGGCTCTGCTGCCATCTCTTCTATCGGCTCAGATCTAGCTGCCGGCTCCTCAACTCTAGGCTCCTCAGCCATGGGCTCTGCCGGTCTCTACTCAGGGGTCTCAACTACCTGGCCAACTTCAGCTGCTGGCTCCTCAGATGCAGACTCCTCTGTCTCGGGCTCTGGTGTATCTGGAGGAGGTGGCCCAGGGTCTCTACCCTCAAACATCGCCACTATCCACTAGAAGCGACGGGCATTGCGGCGCTCGTAGTGGTGGACGACCTGAAGGATCTCTCGACACAACTCATATGGTGTCTGGGGTCGAGGTGTGGGTGCGGGAGCTCTAGGAGGTGCTAAAGGCTCTGCTGCTGATGATGGAGGCTCAGTGGTCTTTCTCTTCTTCTGTGGCGGTTCGTCGTAATCGCCGCATGGCAAAAATGGCTGCTTACTGATGTAGACAGATGTCCGATCTGTTGGGCGTCTCTCCACTGAAGATAAAGCGGCTAATCTGGTGGTCAACGATGGGAAGGGAATGTTGTATTTCTATTGTTGGTTCACCTTCCACATCGACTCTCCGATCAGGGGAAGAAAAGAGATCCTCTTCTCCTCCAGAATAGCTCAAAGCAAAACCACCACACGGACTCTAATGTGCGTGGCATGCGTGCTCGGAAGAATGTAGTCAGCAATGATCTACTGCCAGATGCTTGCCTCAGGGTTTAGGTCAGTGCACGCAATGCTCAACGGAGCTGCATCCTCCCCTCTGCTATACTCCCATCTAGTCTTAGGTAGGCCAATCTTTTTCAGGACCACATCCAATGACAGCTTGCCCATTGTCACGTCCTTCATTATTTGAGTGTAAGCGTCACGAGCTGGAGGAATATACAGAATATCTAAGAGGGCCTCTAAAGCAGTATCAGAGGTGTCCAGTGTGACACCTCTTAGAAAAACAATTGGGGCATCCCTCTTTAGGAAATTCCAGTAGAATTTCTTGACCTGGTGGTCATTGACTTCCGCCGGATCGAATTCTATGAATTTCCAATGATAAAAATTTATTTAGTTAAGGATCTAATCCACATATTTCTCGGGCAAGTTCAACTTTCTCTCTTAGTGAAAGGCTCGCTTTTCTAGTTTTTTGTACTGTTCTTGGGCTTCCGCATTAATGAATGTGTCCGGTTGGTCACTCGGGGGCACAGGAGGGGGACTAGCCAAAGGATTGGCTTTCTCCTTCCCTTTGTGGGCCATCCTAAAAGAGACAAAAACAGAGTACAGCTCAGGAGAAATAGATAAAAATCACAGAAAGAAGAAGGATATAATCAAACAATTCAAGTAAGATCCAATAAGGCAAACAAATACTCAATTAAGGGAAAACATGTATAAAACAGTCAATTGCTCAAAGAGAAATGTATTTTCCCACAATCAAGCAACCTAAGTAACATAAAAGAGAATGAACAACAGTTGAGGGATATATATGACTTAGGTATACTATGCAAGTGAATTGAATCGAAATAAATTGATTGTTGCTATTGTGCCTTGAAGATTGAAAGGATTTACAGAAATTAGCATGAAAGGCAATAATCAAAGCAACAGTAAAAGCATGCACTTATTCATGTTGAGAAGATAAGAATCGATCACATATATATAACTTCCTGTCTGGAGCAATACCTGGTTGAGAAACAGATTGCATTGCTCAAAAACATAAAGGAACAAGTGGCTATGTATATGGTCAGAGATGTTAAAAACTTATGAATAAGAATTTGATCAATTCACTCAAAAAGCAATGTATGTACTGCTGTAAATGGTACCAAACAGATTCAAAATTTCTGAGTTTAAGGCTAGTTTGGTGTTTAAGCAAAAAGAAATGAGCAGGCAGTACATAACTCAGCAAATTAACAGGCTAAGGGAGATATGCACAGAGAAATTAATCACCAAACCAAGGAAACACAGGTATAAATTCCAAGCTCAAATTGGTGTTTAAGCATAAATAATACAGAGTTCATATACAAATCCATCTCAAGCAGCAGTCAAAATCAACAGAAAATTGCACAAGGTGCAAAAATATGAGAAGAATCAAATTCTGTGGTTCATCTTATTCTTATTCCCATTCTCATTTATGTTTATGTCAACCATCCCACCTTGGCTGCTTTGCACCAAGTGATAAAGAGCTTTTGTTTGAGGGAGAAGGATGAGTTACATTATTTGTTTACTTGAAAGGACTTTGATATTGCAAACATGTTGACTTGTGTGTTTTTTAGCATTCTTTTCCTTTATTAAGTGTGCAATATGAAGCTTTGCATCTTGTCCATATATTATGCTGCTTTATGATAGATAATTATTATTGAGAATAACATGTTATTTTTCTTCTGAAAGTTTGTAATATTATTTTTCACATCTTGTCCTTAATTTATCTACATATTTTTAACCTTAAATAAGGTCTAGAATATATATTTTGTTTTGCATGAAAAACTTAGTACAAGGGAAATGTTGCCTAGACTTGACATTATTTTGGAAGAGTTCTCAAATTGTGTTTTGTGTGGAGAGGTCATAAAAACTTTCCACTGTCTCTTTTTTCTGATGCAAGATTTCATGGAGTATTTTGGGAGCAGCGTTGAAGGAGAGAAATCTGGTATGGCTATGGTTAGAGAATGCTTTGTCATGTTTTGAAACATGGCTAAAACTAAAAATGCCAAGTAAAAGAGGTATGGTGCTTTGTCTTTTATGCTATAATTTGGTGTGTGGAATGCTAAAAATAGTTATATTTAAAGGAAGTAGATTAAATTTGGACGAGATGAAAGGAGAAATAACGAGTTTAAAATTTGGTTTAAAGGAAGTAATTTAAATTTGGATTAAATTTGATTTCTTTTGGTTGTTCTGTATGTTCTTGTTCTTGTGTTTTGACATGAATCTCACTTTAATTGTATGGAACTTTGCGAGTGTAAAAGCATGAAAAATATTATTGGAGTTTACATTATGTTATTTTGCACGTTTGATATTGTGTTCATGGTGTCATGGAGCAGAGTTTCTGTAATGTTATGATTGGGTTTATCTATTTTTTTTTGGGGGGGAGGGGGATGTTGGACTGGGTTTCTTGAGGGGTAAATTACTACAATATGCGATATATGGGAGTTTATGGGGGGTTAAAAGATGGAATATAAGCTTGACATTGTATTGGATTTTCTGTTGGTACAACATAGATTGAGATTGGGAAAGTACAAGAGAGATTTGTGTTCTTTGCAAAAGGAAGGGGAAACTTGCAGGCCGTGTGGAGCCCTGATGGAAAATTAATCGCCATTCTTGTAAGTTCTTCTGAATGTTGATATGTGCATAGTGAATTAGTGAGCATTTTGAAAATATTTTGATTATACATATTTGTTGATAATTATGAAATGTGGCTTACAACCTTTGGAGGATGTATGCAAATGAAAAATGAAGCTTCTAGTTGGGATTCATATTATCTTATTGTTAGTAGGCTATATTGTAAAATGAAAAATGCTGCCTGTTCAGTCTATTCTAGATTTAGAAAGCTTGTTGGATTAGCCTTTGTATGTAAAATAAGAACAGTTAAAACCTTTATGGCTACTTGTTTTTTCATGTCTATATCCAGGTACTAGTGATACATCATATGTTCAATTTCATTTAAGGTCTTTGTTTTGTTCCAAAATTCACAATCCTAGTAACTTGTGCCTTGAAATTACTATATTGTGTATTGGCTGAGAAATAAGTAATAAATTAGTTGTTTTTTATGGAATCGTAGACGATGAAAATATCCAAGTTTTAGGGGAGGTTTTGCCAAAATTTTCTAAAAAGTTTGGATAAAAGTTAATGGAAAAAATTATAATTGGTGTTATATCTTGTTTCTAATTTTTTGTTTCGGTTTTTCTCATTTACAGGAGTGCTAAAATGGTGACAACATGCTACCTAAAGGACTCAAGAATATTTTGATCCATAGAGAAACTAAACTATGTTAGACTTTTAACTTTTGGTTGAACTAGTGTAAGAAATATAACTTGTAGAACTAATCAATGTAGACACTAATGTTATTTTATTTTAAAACAATTTTAGTTAAATGAAGCATGTTTGAATTATCTATGTTTCTACATATTTTATAAAGGTCAATTTGCTCAGTAAAGTAGTTAATATATCAGTTAATTAAAAAAATAATTTGGTAAATTAGGCATGCAATTTGTATTCAAAAAAATAAAAAATTATTACAAAATAATCATTGTGCTTTTGTAACTAAAGAAAAAAATATTACAAAATCAAGTTATATTTTGTAAAATTTTATGATAGGAAAAAATATTTTGTCACCAAAAATATTTTGACGATCAAAATTTGTTATCACTTTTGTAATGAATTTCGGTTTTTGTATCAAAAAAATTTGTTACAAAATATTACTTTGAATTGTAACAGTTCTATTTTTTGTTACAAAAACAATTTGTAACAGGACATACTGCACCGGCCCTTTG
>NC_029790.2:47154418-47163818 GCF_000816755.2 Arachis ipaensis | reverse complement strand
TAATTTTTTTTATTACAAATATTACTTTTTCTTGTAGCGATCATACAAAAAGTAAGACGTTATTAACCTAATTCCTTTATTATCTATTTAATATTGAGCCTTTACGTGTTAATCTGTCGACAATTTTTCTAAAAGGTTAAAACTTTTCCATTAAGAACAAATAACACATATTCACATACTTAATATTAATAATACATTATAGTATTACATACAAAACTAATTACAAAACCGACCCCTCTGACTAAAACTTCAAGAACAATGTGGGGAAAAATATAAATTCTGACAACAACTCAACTTGCAAACATATTCTTCTATGCTCCTATAACTTCGTAGTAAGCCTTCTCACTAGTAGCTAAAAGGGGTGGAAAGATGGGGTAGGAACTGGCGAGTTTTTAGTAGGGCCGGAGTGGATAGTTATGTTCTTTTTATTCTTCTTTTAAAAGCAGACAAACAACAGAGTACATATGAATCTTAAATACACAAAGTACAAAGAAGCAATAAATTAGAAAGCACACACACATTACAGAGATATACGAAAACAAGTATGATGCATGTCTATTCCTAGTGTAGGTAATGCGCTCATCTGTCAGTTTCTACCCACTCCTGACATAACCAAGCAACCTTTGTCAGAAAAATGGCTTTCCAGTTAGCATAACTTCTATAAGAAACCTCTGTCTTACAATTGCGGCTCTTTCTAGCCAATGTATTTACTGATAATCTCTTTAAGCAACCTCTGTCTTACAAGTGCGACCATCCCCTGGATTAGCCGATGTATCTCTCAAAAGCAACTTTCTCAGCGGAATCACCACCATATCTCTGCTCGTTTTCAGCAGCAAATAATCATGTTTCATCTACTCTCATGTGGCAGACAGTCTTTTAGAGTCTTTTTATCTTTGGCCTCTGCTCTCCTGTGGTAGAGATTTGCTCTTGTGTGGCAGACATTCATTTAGTTAATATATTATTTTTTCTGTTCTTTGCTCTCCTGTGGCAGAGGTTCTTTAGATTTATTTAGTCTTTGCTCTCTACTCTACTGTGACAGAGATCCCTTTAATCTTTTTTCTTTTCTTTTCTTTTCTTTTCTTTTCTTTTTTTTCTTTTCTTTCTTCTTCTTTTCTTTTTTATCTCTCTCTTTAACTTTCTTACATTTTTTACGATATAATTTATCTTCGCACTATTCCCTCGCCTTTTCCTAAGTGTCTTATGAAAAGATAATCAAATATTCTTAACTTAACTTTGTCTTTCTAAAGCTTTTAAGGAGTGTAGCTGTTTTATCCTTTTATAATATTATAAATTTATAAAATAATATTATTTTTTAATTAGAATACTACTTAAACTCCTTACGTAATGCCCAAAATACCTCTAAACTTGTTCTGTTACTATTTTATCCTCAATCTCTCATTAAATTATCATTATATCTTCACAATTTCTTATGTCACTATTGGTGTTCTTTTTTCCTCATGAAAACCAAACCTTTACCTTATTTTTTTTCAAGTTTTCAGTTTGAATTTTAATAAGTTTTCAAGCTTTTCGGTTACCGATTTTTCTCAGGTTTTAGTTTAACTTTTCATCCTCCAAATCACATCAAATTTCTCAATAATAAAACTTGAAAGCATCCCAAAAATTCAAGCATAAAATTTTGCAATTTCAAGCCACAAACATCCAATCAACAATTACACTTCAAGAACACATTTAATTCACATTAAATATATCAAACTCTCCATCTGTATGGCAATCACAACAGCCAAAGCTCTAGGAAAGGTTTCTGACCGAACAATTAAAGAAAAAACGTAAAAAATCAGCTACTCCACATTCTCCTAATTTTGGGCGAACCATGCATGGGGGATCAGCGACACCACAATTGATTTCTCCCGAACAAAAGTGACATCAATGTGAAGAGAAAGAAGATACGAATGATGACTTGCATCTTCTACATCTTTCTCTCATCTTAAAGGACCATAGAAGTGATAAATTCTCATTCATTTGATGCATTGTTAAGAGCTATATTATAAGTTTTTAAGACTCTACATTGAAATGAGTTCTTGCTTGGATTTTAGGTGAAAAGAGCAACAAAAGAGAAAAAAAGCAAGCAAAGGTACTGCGCGTGTGAGCGGGGCGTGCCACTTCAAGCAAACGCCAGGATCTTTGACTAGGCGTGGCACGCCAGCTATAAGCTACAAAAAAAGCCTCTAAAGAGTTACTGTGGGCGTGGCACGCCATTGCTAGGCATGGCACGCCAGACAGAATGTCCAACGAAGGTTTTTCCAAGATTCACTATGGGCGTGGCACGCCACTATGGGCGTTGCACGCCACTATTTGGGTGTGGCATGCCAGTTATGATGTTTAGAGAGGAAACTCTAAGCTCAACAATGGGCGTGGCACGCTACTGCTGGGTGTGGCACGCCAGCTCTATTTTCTAGAAGAAGGATGGCTAAACTTTACTATGGGCATGGCACGCCAACTATACTTTCCAGAGAAGAATCCTTGAACCTCACAATGGGCATGGCACGCTAGGCATTTTGACCAGAGAGGGGTTGATGGGAAGCAGAAGCTGATGAATTAAAAAATTATTAAAATTGATACGTTGAAAGTATAGTTCTTAATTCACCGAAAATCTGCCTATCAATTTAGAAATGTGTCACAAAGAGTTTAAATCAAAATTACTGGGAGTTTTAAGTCCCAGGTTGTTTCCCAACGAGTTGTAGAGAAGGGTGCTATCTTATTAATTAGAGGTTCGAAGAAGTTGAGGTAAGTAAATTGGAATGTAAACTGAGGAAAATTAAATGATATGAATAAAAACCTTGACTGGGAATTGATTAGTTAGAATCTCTATCATTGATGGAATGATTTTTTTAGATGGATTTATAATTAACGGTTACTCTATTTAGTTATCCTTTACTAGGTAAGGGAAAGTCAAACAAGTTGGATTACTAGATCCGTTCACGAGTTACAACCCACTTAGTTCAAGGGATTGACGTTGGTGACAGGATAGCAATTCAACAATTAACCCAATTACAAATTTTCTTCAATCCTTCCAACTCAAGAGTTCCTTTTCAATCAATTTCCCATCAAATAATGAAACTACTCACGCATTGTAAATAATAAACCCATAACACATAAAAGGGAATTAAAAGAAGACATGATTATTGGAATTGAAATTGAATTAAAAAGAAATAATCCTTGCATTAAATAATCATAAAAGTATCTGAATAATAAAATTGAACAAAACAAAGAATATGGAAGAATAAAACCAAGTTAAGAAAACAAACTAGAATGATGAAGTCTTGATGAGGAAATAACTCTTCTCAATGTTCCAATGCTAAGACCAATTGAAAATTAAAATTCTAAAAACTAGAGAGAAAAACCTAAGAGAGTGAAAAACTAGATCTAAAACTAATGAATGAATGTGTGTGTTGTTTCTGCATATTCTCTAACTCTAGTCTGCTGTTCCGGGCCGAAAACTGGGCCGAAATAAGGTCCAAAAATCGCCCCCAGCAGATTCTGTAGATTATGCAGATCGCACATGTCACGCGATCACGTTGTCCATGCGGACGCGTCGCTTGCGCTTTTTCCTCTCCACGCGTTCGCGTCGTCCACGCTACCGTGTCGCTTGCGCTTTCCAATCCGCGCCGCCGCGCAAGCCATGCGGCTGCGTCACTGCGATTTGCGCTCCTTCGCGCGGTCGCGTGAGCCATGCGACTGCGTCACTTCTCGCTGGTTATCTCCTCAAATTCTTGTGTTCCTTCCATTTTTTTGCTAGCTTCCTCTCCAATCTCCATCTCATTCATGCCCTATAAAGCCTGAAACACTTGACACACAGATCACGGTATCGAATAGAATAAAGGAGAATTAAAATTAAATAATTAAAGTCTCTAGGAAGCAATTTTCAAACATGTACTGAATTTAGAAAGGAAATCTAAATGCATGCTAAATTGATGAATAAGTGGGTAAGGATCATGACAAAACCACACAGTTAAACACAATATAAACTATAAAATAGTGGTTTATCAGGGGTTCTAAAGAACTATAATGGGCGTGGCACGCCAGTACAATTGTCCAGAGGAGAAGGGAAGGAGCAGCTTCAATGGGCGTGCCACTTGGTACTATGGGCGTCGCACGCCAAGCTTGTGAGCCCAAACCAACATCATGGGCATGCTACTTCAGTCCTGGGCGTGGCACGCCAGTTCACTTAATCAGAGAGGGAGATTGAAGTCTCCAACAAGGGCGTGGCACGCCAGACCTGGGCATGGTACGCCAGGCCAATTTCCCAGAAGATAAGGGTCAAGACCTCATCGAGGGTGTGTCACTTGAGACTCTGGGTGTGGCACGCCAAGCCAACCTTTAATGTGCATGCCACTTGGTATTTTGGGCGTGGCACGCCATCCTTGCTCGCACCATGGGCGTGGCACGTCAGTTATGGTGTGGCATGCCAGTTCACTGGACCAGGAAGGAACATTTGTGCACCAACAAGGTCGTGGCACGCCAGGTCTGTGCGTGGCATGCCTGTTCAAATTGCCAGAGAAGAAGATGGAAGACCGTACCTTGGGGCATGCCACTTGAGACTTGGGAGTGGCACGCCAAGCCAGCTTCATCATGGGGCATGCCACTTGAGATTTGAGCATGGCACATGATGAGTAGATAATTTATACACTTTTTGGCATTGTTTTTAGTATGTTTTTAGTAGGATCTGGTTACTTTTAGGGATGTATTTATTAGTTTTTATGTTAAATTCAAATTTCTGGACTTTACTATGAGTTTGTGTGTTTTTCTGTGATTTCAGGTATTTTCTGGTTGAAATTGAGGGACTTGAGCAAAAATCAGATTCAGAGGTTGAAGAAGGACTGCTGATGCTGTTGGATTCTGACCTCCCTGCACTCAAAGTGGATTTTCTGGAGCTACAGAACTCTAAATGGCGCGCTCTCAACGGCGTTGGAAAGTAGACATCCAGGGCTTTCCAGCAATATATAATAGTCTATACTTTTCCCGAGTTTAAATGACGCAAAAGGGCGTTGAACGCCTGTTCTACGCTGCCGTCTAGAGTTAAACGCCAGAAACACGTCACGAACCAGAGTTGAACGCCAAAAACACGTTACAACTTGGCGTTCAACTCCAAAAGAAGCCTCTACATGTGTAAACTTCAAGCTCAGCCCAAGCACACACCAAGTGGGCCCCGGATGTGCATTTATGTATCAATTACTTACTTCTGTAAACCCTAGTAACTAGTTTAGTATAAATAGGACTTTTTACTATTGTATTAGACATCTTTGGATTATCTTTTGATCTATTGATCACGTTTGGGGGCTGGCCATTTGGCCATGCCTGAACCTTTCACTTATGTATTTTTCAATGGTAGAGTTTCTGCACTCCATAGATTAAGGTGTGGAGCTCTGCTGTTCCTCATGATTTAATGCAAAGTACTACTGTTTTATATTCAATTCAACTTATTCCGCTTCTAAGATATACATTCACACCCAAGAACATGATGAATGTGATGATTATGTGACGCTCATCATCATTCTCACTTATGAACGCGTGCCTGAAAAACACTTCCGTTCTACATGCAAACAAGCTAGAATGAGTATCTCTTAGATATCTAATACAAGGGACCGAGTCTGAGATATTAGAATCTTCGTGGTATAAGTTAGAACCCATGGATGGCCATTCCTGAGATCTGGAAAGTCTAAACCTTGTCTGTGGTATTCCGAGTAGGATCTAGGAAGGGATGGCTGTGACGAACTTCAAACTCGCGAGTGCTGGGCGTAGTGACAGACGCAAAAGGAGGGTGAATCCTATTCCAGTATGATCGAGAACCTCCAGATGATTAGCCGTGCCGTGACAGAGCATTTGGACCTTTTTCACAGAGAGGATGGGATGTAGCCATTGACAACGGTGATGCCCTTTATAAAGCTTGCTATGGAAAAGAGTAGGAAGGATTGGATGAAGATAGCAGGAAAGCAGAGGTTCAGAGGAACGAAAGCATCTCTATACGCTTATCTGAAATTCTCACCAATGATTTACATAAGTATTTCTATCTTTATTTTTTGTTTATTTATTATTATTATTCGAAAACTCCATAACCATTTGATATCCGCCTGACTGAGATTTACAAGGTGACCATAGCTTGGTTCAAGCCGACAATCTCCGTGGGATCGACCCTTACTCACGTAAGGTTTTATTACTTGGATGACCCAGTGCAGTTGCTGGTTAGTTGTATCGAAGTTGTGATAAATTATGAATTAAGATTAGAGCACCAAGTTTTTGGAGCCATTACCAGAGATCACAATTTCGTGCACCAAGTTTTTGGCACCGTTGCCGGGGATTGTTCGAGTTTGGACAACTGACGGTTCATCTTGTTGCTCAGATTAGGTAATTTTCTTTTTGTTTTATTTTCAAAAAAAAATTTTTTTTTTCAAAAATCTTTCAAAAAATTTTCCCTTTGTTTTCGAAAATTATTTCAGAATTTTTAAGAATGAATTCTAGAGTTTCATGAAGCATGTTGAAGCCTGGCTGGCTGTAAAGCCATGTCTAAATTCATTTGGACTGAGGCTTCCAAGTCATCGTTACAAGAGCAAGCTAGTTGTTGCTAATCAAATTTGTTATTGTATGACTGATTTGTATCCTCTAAACCTTGGCTGGCTATTAAGCCATGCCTGACCCTTGGATTGGAGATTTAGGCCAACATTGAAGGATTCCTACAGAACTCCAAATGGCGCGCTCTCAACGGCGTTGGAAAGTAGACATCCAGGGCTTTCCAGCAATATATAATAGTCCATACTTTGCCCGAGTTTAGACGACGCAAAAGGGCGTTGAACGCCAGTTCTACGCTGCAGTCTGGAGTTAAACGCCAGAAACACGTCACAAACCAGAGTTGAAAGCCAAAAACACGTTACAACTTGGCGTTCAACTCCAAAAGAAGCCTCTGCACGTGTAAACTTCAAGCTCAGCCCAAGCACACACCAAGTGGGCCCCGGAAGTGAATTAATGCATCATTTACTTACTTCCGTAAACCCTAGTAACTAGTTTAGTATAAATAGGACATTTTACTATTGTATTAGACATCTTTAGATTATCTTTTGATCTATTGATCACATTTGGGGGCTGGCCATTCGGCCATGCCTGAACCTTTCACTTATGTATTTTTCAACGGTAGAGTTTCTGCACTCCATAGATTGAGGTGTGGAGCTCTGCTGTTCCTCATGATTTAATGCAAAGTACTACTGTTTTATATTCAATTCAACTTATTCTGCTTCTAAGATATACATTCACACCCAAGAACATGATGAATGTGATAATTATGTGATGCTCATCATCATTCTCACTTATGAATGCGTGCCTGACAAACACTTCCGTTCTACATGCAAACAAGCTAGAATGAGTATCTCTTAGATATCTAATACAGGGGACCGAGTCCGAGATATTAGAATCTTCGTGGTATAAGTTAGAACCCATGGATGGCCATTCCTGAGATCTGAAAAGTCTAAACCTTGTCTGTGGTATTCCGAGTAGGATCTGGGAAGGGATGGCTGTGACGAACTTCAAACTCGCGAGTGCTGGGCGTAGTGACAGACGCAAAAGGAGTGTGAATCCTATTCCAGTATGATAGAGAAGCTCCAGATGATTAGCCGTGCCGTGACAGAGCATTTGGACCTTTTTCATAGAGAGGATCGGATGTAGCCATTGACAACGGTGATGCCCTATATAAAGCTTGCCATGGAAAGGAGTAGGAAGGATTGGATGAAGACAACAGGAAAGCAGAGGTTCAGAGGAACGAAAGCATCTTTATATGCTTATCTGAAATTCTCACCAATGATTTACATAAGTATTTCTACCTTTATTTTCTGTTTATTTATTATTATTATTCGAAAACTCCATAACCATTTGATATCCGCCTGACTAAGATTTACAAGGTGACCATAGCTTGCTTCAAGCCGACAATCTCCGTGGGATAGACCCTTACTCACGTAAGGTTTTATTACTTGGACGACCCAGTGCACTTGCTGCTTAGTGATGCCAGGGCATTTTGGCCAGTTTCACTGTCCTATTCTTTACTGTTTCTAAGGTAGTTTCATGCATTTTCTTAGGAAATAAGCTAGTTTTGGGTAGATATTCACTTACACCTGGATTCAAGCATACATTGTGCATTTTACATGATTTCATGAGGATTTTGCATGAGTTTAGTGACAAATTGTATGCTGCATTACCCATGACTTGGACTATAACTTTGATGCACTCTATTGCCTGATTTCAGGACCAAAGGAAGCAAGGAATGGGAGGTAACTTACAGAGTTAATGAGAAAAGTGACTGCCAATAACGCTCTCGAAGCCATCATTACCCACGTTAAGAGTCACGTTAACTAAGTTAACGTCAACTCTAATGTGAAGAAGGGAATCTGAGCCAACGTTAGTGACACTTAACATTATCACTAACGTTGGCCAATACTCACAAGTGGCCACGTTAGAGTCCACGTTAACTTAGTTAACGCGACCTCTAACGTTAAAAGGGGGAAAGGAAGCAAACGTTAGTGACATTCAACATTGTCACTAACGTTTGCCTAAGTGCACAATGCCACGTTAACTCCGACGTTAACTTGGTTAACATGGAAGCTAACGTGAAGAGGCAAGAGTGGTCGACAACGTTAGTGACACCCAACATTGTCACTAACGTTGGAAGCAACCACACAACCCCAAGGAGCCACGTTAACTTCCACGTTAACTTAGTTAACGTGGAGGCTAACGTGAGAGAAGAAGGTGATGGCCAACGTTAGTGACACTCAACATTGTCACTAACATTGGAAGGAGACACACAAGCCACTATGAGCCACGTTAACTTAGTTAACGTGGAAGCTAACGTGGATGAGTAAAAGATGAGCCAATGTTAGTGACACTCAACATTGTCACTAACCTTGGGGATGGCTAAGCAATGCCACGTTAAAAAGCCACATTAACTAAGTTAATGTGGGCTCTAACGTGAGACATGGGGGCACATTGGAACGTTAGTGACAATGTTGAGTGTCACTAACGTTCTCGAAGGATGGCAAGCCCACGTTAAAGAGCCACGTTAACTAAGTTAACGTGGGCTCTAACGTAGGAGCAAGGGGGGATTTTCAACATTATTGGGAAAGTTAAGCCCCAATAACGTGTGCGAAGGACCTAGAGGCAACGTTAGTGGCAACGTTTGTGCTACTAACGTTGAAGTTAACGTGGCTTTTACTTAGGAACGTTAGTGAGAAAGTTGATTGTCACTAACGTTCTCGAACTCATATTTTCACTAAACGTTAACACCCCTAACGCCCTGAGCTAAAGTCTCTGCCCACTTCACACTTTCTCTCTGCAAGTAAAGCCAAGCCCAAATGAAGAAAAGAAATGCTTCAAACTCAAGATCCAAAGGCCCAAGACTTGAAGA
>NC_029790.2:47154256-47154364 GCF_000816755.2 Arachis ipaensis | reverse complement strand
AACTACTTCCACTTTCTCTGCACTTCTAGTTTTCATTATGTATTCTCCATCTTTGTTTTCATTTTCCAGAGCTATGAACAACTAAACCCCAAACCCCTTGTAAGGGAG
>NC_029790.2:47144306-47149976 GCF_000816755.2 Arachis ipaensis | reverse complement strand
TTCTCGAACCCATATTTTCACTGAACGTTAACACCACTAACGTCCTGAGCTAAAGTCTCTGTCCACTTCACACTTTCTCTCTGCAAGTAAAGCCAAGCCCAAATGAAGAAAAGAACTGCTTCAAACTCAAGATCCAAAGGCCCAAGACTTGAAGAACCAACTAGAAGAGTAGAAGAGTAGTATATATAGGAGTAGCTTTGAATTATTTGAGGGAGTTCCGGGTGTTGGAAAATAGCATAGAACTACTTCCTGTATTTACTTTCTCTGCACTTCTAGTTTTCATTATGTATTCTCCATCTTTGTTTTCATTTTCCAGAGCTATGAACAACTAAACCCCTTTCATTGGGTTAGGGAGCTCTGTTGTAATTTGATGGATCAATACTAGTTTTTATTATTCTTCTTCTATCTTTTCTCTTGATTTTACTTGAAAGCTTTCGATCTTCATCCAATTGGATAGTGATCTTGGAAAATAAACTATTCATACTTGGATCTCTTCTGAACCTTGGAAGAGGAATGAAGAGATCAAGCTAGAAATGCTTTCTCATGCTGGACCAAATTGGGTTTGGATGGATATGTGACTATAATCCTCTCAATACTTAGTTTGGGAAATGCATGTGGTATAATCAGTGACCATACTTCATCTCTTCTCATGAGCAATTGACCAAGGAATTGGCTATTGATCAAGATTTGAGAGATTCAATTACAAGAAATTGTAATTCAATCACTTAAGATTGCCAAGGAGATCAATGAGTGCATTGATTGAGGAAGAGATGTAAATGAGATTGATCCGGAGAATGTAACATCTTCTAAGCCCAATGAACTCCCATTTCTGATCTTACCCATTCTCTTTAATTTCTGTCATTTACATTTATGAGCAATTTCCCCATTCCTATTTAAGATTCTGCAATTTACTTTCTGCCATTTACTTTTCCGCCATTTAATTTTCTGCAATTCTCAACTAAATTTCTGATTCGCTAAACTAGAATATTCCTCTAATTAAAGTTGCTTGATCAATCAATCCTTGTGGGATTCGACCTCACTCTATTGTGAGTTTTTACTTGACGACAAATTCGGTATACTTGCCGAAGGAAATTTGTTATGAGACAAGTTTTCCGTGCATCAAGTTTATGACGCCGTTGCCGGGGATTGATTGTGCATCAACAATGATTAGATTGGAGGATAACTAGATTGATCATTTTATTTTTGTTTGATTTAAATTTCTATTTGAGTTATTTACTTCCTGTTTTAGTTAATTTCTTCCTTTCCCCCTACTTTTTTTTTGTTATTTACATTTCATCTCACTAACCCACTAACTGTTTGATATATTGCATCACTCGCACTAACAGTAATTCTGACAGATATACTTTCTGCATCTATTCCCTTTGCTTATACTTGTTGGTTGTATGACAGGGAGAAGAAGCGAGGCTTCAACTTCCTTTGATTCTGAACCTGAGAGAACCTTCCTTAGACTAAGGAGAGAGGCAAGAGACAAACATGTAGTTGGTGCTGAAGAAGAGGAGGAACACTTTGAGGAATACTTTGAAGCAAACATGGAAGAAAACATGGAAAACCATCATGAAGAAGAGTCTCACAACCATGGCGGAAGAGGTCGAGCAAATCATGCTGGGGAGGATAGAAGAGTTTTAGGCTCTTACATCAATCCAAACCCAGGAAACTGTGGAAGTAGCATTCAAAAGCCAACCATCCATGCCAACAATTTTGAACTGAAGCCACAGCTCATCACCCTTGTGCAGAACAACTGTTCGTTCGGAGGAAGTGTCCAAGAGGACCTAAATCAACATTTAACCACTTTTCTGAGAATATGTAACACAGTGAAGTCTAATGGTGTTCACCCTGACGCCTATAGACTGCTCTTATTTCCATTCTCACTCAGGGATAAGGCAGCCAAGTGGCTGGAATCTTTCCCAAGGGAAAGCTTGACAACTTGGGAAGACATGGTGAACAAATTCTTAGCAAAATTTTACCCTCCTCAAAGAATTAATAGGATGAGAGCTGAGGTCCAAACCTTCAGGCAACAAGATGGTGAGACTCTATATGAGGCATGGGAGAGGTTTAAGGACCTGACAAGGAGGTGTCCACCTGACATGTTCAACAAATGGGTGCAGCTGCATATTTTCTATGAAGGGCTCTCTTATGAGTCAAAGAAGGCCGTAGACCATTCATCCGGAGCATCTTTGAACAAGAAGAAAACCATTGAGGAGGCTATAGATGTCATTGAAACAGTAGCAGAGAACGACTACTTCTATGCTTCCGAAAGAGGGAACACAAGAGGAGTAATGAAGCTAAACAATGTAGATGCTCTGTTGGCCCAAAACAAGCTCATTACCTAGCAGCTGGCTGACCTTACCAAGAAGATGGAGAGAAACCAAGTAGCAGCAATCTCCACTTCATCAACAACCCAAGAAGGAGTGAATGAAGAAGAAGAGGGTAGTCAGGAGCAAGCCAACTACATTGGGAATTCACCTAGGAAGAACCATGATCCATACTCCAAGAATTACAACCCTGGATGGAGGAATCACCCAAACTTTGGGTGGGGAAATCAACAAGACCAAAGCCTTGATCAAAAACGCCCAAATCCAAACAATTTCACATCTAGACCATATCAACATCCCAATAACAACACCTCTCCACATTCATATCAAGGCCAGAACAACCCTCCTTAACCTGACCTATCATCATTTGATGAAAGAATCTCAAGGATTGAAAATCTACTTGAAGGCATATGCAAGGATATCCAAGACAACAAGGTGTTCAAGGAGGAAGTGCGAGCCAGTTTCCCAAACCGACAGATGGATTCCCAAGTGACACAGAGAAGAGACCATTCCTAGCTACAGCCAGAGCACTCATAGATGTGGAGCGAGGGGAGCTAATATTGAGGATCCATGATGAACAACTCAGCTTCAATGTCTTTAAACTCTCCCAAGAAGCTGACCAAGAAAATAAAGAACCAAGAAATGATGATAATGAGATGCTAACAGAGGAAACAAGCACTGAGGCACCACCAACGCATCCGAAAACCCCACTGAATGATGAACAAGGCAAACAGCAATCGTCACAGCTCAAGGAGAAGCTGGAGGAACCTAAACCACCAGAGGCATGTGAAGACAACAACAAAATGTACTTAGAAGAAGAAGTCGCCAAGAGCAGTGAAGCATCAAAAGAGACAAAGAAGAAGGTACCAAGGGGGTGGAGGAACAAGAAGATTCCTACGGAAGATTTCTCTCCAGGAGATAAAGTGATCTCAGCCTACTTCCCAGATATCCCACCTGACCTCCCAACTGTACCATCTCAGTTACCAAAGGTCTTCATTATTAACAGAGTTCTTTCCTTGGAGCATGTAGAGATCATTGATACAACCAATGGATATAAGTCCAAAGCAAGAGGGGAGGACTTGAAGCATTATCAACCTCCCTGATGAAGGAGAAACGTCAAGCTAATGACGCTAAAGAAGCGCTTCATGGGAGGCAACCCATGTTTTATTAGCTTTTATTATTGAATAAGTCAATATTCATGAATTCCAACCCAAACTCGGTGAAGTCCTTATATTGCAGTATATAGTGAAGAACAAGTTTGGTGTTCAAAGCGTACCAAGAAAGCATGAATGCAACAGAGAGCATGCTAGTCTTGGAGCTTTGAACAAGACTTTTGATCACAGTGCTCCAAACTAAGTTTGGTGTCACCCCATGGTGCCACCAAAATGCATATAAGGATACACAGTTAGTTAGTTAGTTGGAGTTCATGAATAAACAATCTCATCTTTTCATCTCTTTATTATTTTAGCCGTAAGAATTTAAAGTGATTTCTTTTTGTGATAATTCTTACTTTTCTTATTTTATCTTTATAGGGAAAGGAAAGGAACATTGAAAGAGATTGATTGGATAATTTAATGGGAAAGGTTCGGCCAATTCATGAAGAGGGCACTACACACGTGCCTCAAGGGGAATGCATTGGGAATGGTTGCCATGCAACATTGGAGGAAGAACAAACATGGAAAGCGAACCAACTCCATCATAAAGTTGAGAATCCTCGTGCTTACTCCATACACATCCCCATCCGTTCATCATACACCAACCCCATCAATCCACACCTTTCATCTCTTCATCACTTCTCTATATAAGTGAATCAAATTCACACCATCTCCACATTCAAAATTCATACCCCTTGCACTTCACTTTCCAGCAACCAATTCTTCAACCTCCCACTCTCTAAACCCCACATCTCTTCCCTTCACTACACCCTTTTTGCTTTAACTTCATTCATGGCATCATCAAGCTCCAAGAGGCAGAAGAAGAAGGAACCAACGGAGAACATTCCCTTCGACGAGAAGAGATTCAAGACTACCTTCCATGAACGAGAATTTGAGCGGATAAAGCTCAAAAAGATACTGCCCGAGTTAACCTTCCAAATCAATGAAGACGAATGCCCACAGATTTGGGAGAAGATTGAAGAAAGAGGGTGGCAATTACTCACCAATCCAGAGGGAAAGATCAATGCAAACTTCATCAAAGAGTTCTACGCAAATGTGGTCAGAGAAGACAAAACCAGAACCCCAACCTTCAAAAGCTATGTAAGGGGAAAGGAGGTAGACTTCAGTCCAAATGCTATAATAAGAACTCTTCACCTGAAATCACCACACTTTGATGAGCCTAGCTATCGTACAAGGATAAGTAAAATCCAAGACAATGATAAGATCACTGAGATAGTGACTGACATCTGTGTTATAGCAGCTGACTGGGAGAGGTATGGAGATGGGAGTCCCCAGTTCATCAAGAGGGGAGACCTTAGCCCAGAAGCCAAGGGGTGGTTTGAACTCGTGAGGAGGTCTATTCTCCCAGCTGTAAATAATTCAGAGGTAAATATTAATTGAGCAACTATGGTACATTGCCTAGTACAAGGTGGAGAAATTAACGTGCATGAACTTATAGCTGAGGGAATTCAAGATTCAGCTGAGAAGCTTGAATCAGGCGCCAGGCTTTGGTACCCCAGCACCATTCTCCGATTGTGCACAAAGGCCATGGTGGTCTTTGAGGATAGTAATCCAGACTGGGTTAACCCAGGGAGGCTAATGACAACCCAGCGTATGGCCTATACTACACCTGCTCAGCAACAAAGAAGGCTACAAATAGGGAAACTAAAAGCAAGGGAATGAACTCACCAAGAGGAGTCTCATCAGGAAGAATATCAACAGGGAGAGCATCCTTACCCAGCTGATCTGAATATGAATCACCTTCTAAGAGCTATTGAAGATTTGGGGATGAGACATATGGAAGGACAAGAGCAAATATTGAACTGGATGAGCCAACAAGAAGAGTGGAAGAAACAACAAATGGAACAGCAACAGGAACAATACTCCCAGCTCACTCAAACCATCCACCAAGTTACTGAGAGGCAAGCCTGTGGTGTGTATGTATGGGGGAGAGACTTAAGGGAGTAAGTCCTTAGGGGTGTCTCAACACCTAGCACCTTGAACCAACTGGTTCGGGAGTGTTGGCTGAAAGCTTATCTTAAAGAGTTGCCCCCTTACAGAACACTTAGCATGAAGAACACCAATAAGCCCTGAAATAACAGCAAAAGGATCAATAAATAAAAGTTTCATGGGATGCAATCATAGTGAGTATTCTAGGATATGATAAAGGTCTGAAAGCCAGG
>NC_029790.2:47131654-47144245 GCF_000816755.2 Arachis ipaensis | reverse complement strand
GAGTTAATGAGAAAAGTGATGCCAATAACGCTCTCGAAGCCATCATTATCCACGTTAAGAGTCACGTTAACTAAGTTAACGTGAACACTAATGTGAAGAAGGGAATTTGAGCCAACGTTAGTGACACTTAACATTATCACTAACGTTGGCCAATACTCACAAGTGGCCACGTTAGAGTCCACATTAACTTAGTTAACGTGGCTTCTAACGTTAAAGTGGGGAAAGGAAGCAAATGTTAGTGACATTCAACATTGTCATTAACGTTTGCCTAAGTGCACAATGCCATGTTAACTCCCACGTTAACTTGGTTAACGTGGAAGCTAACGTGAAGAGGCAAGAGTGGTCGACAACGTTAGTGACACCCAACATTGTCACTAACGTTGGAAGCAACCACACAACCCCAAGGAGCCGCGTTAACTTCCACGTTAACTTAGTTAACGTGGAGGCTAACGTGAGAGAAGAAGGTGATGGCCAACGTTAGTGACACTGAACATTGTCACTAACGTTGGAAGGAGCCACACAAGCCACTATGAGCCACGTTAACTCCCACGTTAACTTAGTTAACGTGGAAGCTAACGTGGATGAGTAAAAGATGAATTTCTGATCTTACCCATTCTCTTTAATTTCTGTCATTTACATTTATGAGCAATTCCCCCATTCCCATTTAAGATTTTGCAATTTACTTTCTGCCATTTACTTTTCCACCATTTAATTTTCTGCAATTCTCAACTAAATTTCTGATTCACTCAACTAGAACATTCCTCTAATTAAAGTTGCTTGATCAATCAATCCTTGTGGGATTCGACCTCACTCTATTGTGAGTTTTTACTTGACGACAAATTCGGTACACTTGCAGAAGGAAATTTGTTATGAGATAAGTTTTCCGTGCATCACTTAGTTGTATCGAAGTTGTGACAAATTATGAATTAAGATTAGAGCACCAAGTTTTTTGAGCCATTACCAGATATCACAATTTCGTGCACCAAATTTTTGGCGCCGTTGCCGGGGATTGTTCGAGTTTGGACAACTGACGGTTCATCTTTTTGCTCAGATTAGGTAATTTTCTTTTTGTTTTATTTTCAAAAAGAAAATTTTTTTTTTCAAAAATCTTTCAAAAAATTTTCCCTTTGTTTTCGAAAATTATTTCAGAATTTTTAAGAATGAATTCTAGAGTTTCATGAAGCATGTTGAAGCCTGGCTGGCTGTAAAGCCATGTCTAAATTCATTTGGACTTAGGCTTCCAAGTCATCGTTACAAGAGCAAGCTAGTTGTTGCTAATCAAATTTGTTATTGTATGACTGATTTGTATCCTCTAAAGCTTGGCTGGCTGTTAAGCCATGCCTGACCCTTGGATTGGAGCTTTAGGCGAACATTGAAGGATTCCTGGAATTCTTATTAAAAATTTTTGAATTTCTTATTTTCTTTTTCCTATATGTTTTTCGAAAAAAATATACAAAAATACAAAAAAATCATAAAATCATAAAAATCAAAAAAATATTGTGTTTCTTGTTTGAGTCTTAAGTCAACTTTTAAGTTTGTTGTCAATTGTATTTTTTCTAAAAATTTATTATGCATTTTTCGAAAATTCATGCATTCATAGTGTTCTTCATGATCTTCAAGTTGTTCTTGGCCAGTCTTCTTGTTTGATCTTCATATTTTTGTGTTTTGTGTCTTTTCTTGTTTTTCATATGCATTCTTGCATTCATAGTGTCTATGCATTAAAAATTTCTAAGTTTGGTGTCTTGCATGTTTTCTTTTCTTGAAAATTTTTCAAAAATAAGTTCTTGATTTTCATCTTGACATTCAAAGTGTTCTTGATGTTCATCTTGACATTCATAGTGTTCTTGCATGCATCATGTGTTTTGATTCATAATTTTCATGTTGTGAGTCATTTTTTTTTGTTTTTCTCTTTCATCATTAAAAATTCAAAAATCAAAAAAATATCTTTCCTTTTTTCACTGATAAATTTTCGAAAATTTGAGTTGACTTTTTCAAAACTTTTTAAAATTTAGTTGTTTCTTATGAGTCAAATCAAATTTTCAATTTAAAAATTTTATCTTTTTCAAAAATCATATCTTTTTTATTTTTCTTATTTATTTTCAAAAATTTTAAAAATATTTTTCAAAAATATTTTTCTTAATTTTATATCATATTTTCGAAAATATCATCAACAATTAATGTTTTGATTCAAAAATTTCAAGTTTGTTACTTAATTGTTAAGAAAGATTCAAACTTTAAGTTCTAGAATCATATCTTGTGATTTCTTGTGAATCAAGTCATTAATTATGATTTTAAAAATCAAATCTTTTTCAAAACTAATTTCAATCATATCTTTTCAAAAATATCTTTTTATCTTATCTTTTTCAAATATCTTTTCTAACTTCTTATCTTCTTATCTTTTAAAAATTGATTTTCAAAATTTGTTTCAACTAACTAATTAACTTTTGGTTTGTTTCTTATCTCTTTCAAAACTACCTAACCAACTATCCCTCTCTAATTTTCGAAAATACCTCCCTCTTTTTCAAAAATTCTTTTTAATTACTTAATTGTTTAAATTTTAATTTTAATTTCAATTCTCCTTTAATTTTCGAAAATCATTAACTCTTTTTCAAAATTTAATTTTCGAAATTCTCTCTATCATATCCTTCTATTTATTTATTCATCTACGAACACTTCTCCTCACCCAAAAATTCGAACCCCTTCTTCTCTTCTGAGTTCGAATTCTTCTCTTCTTCACTCTCTTTCTTCTTTTCTTCTACTCACAACAAGGGAACCTCTATACTGTGGTAAAAAGGATCCCTATTATTATTTTTCTGTTCCCTTCTCTTTCATATGAGCAGGAGCAAGGACAAGAACATTCTTGTTGAAGCAGACCTTGAACCTGAAAGGACTCTGAAGAGGAAACTAAGAGAAGCTAAATTACAACAATCCAGAGACAACCTTAAAGGAATTTTCGAACAGGAAGAGGAGATGGCAGCCGAAAATAATAATAATGCAAGGAGGATGCTTGGTGACTTTACTGCACCTAATTCCAATTTACATGGAAGAAGCATCTCCATCCCTGCCATTGGAGCAAATAACTTTGAGCTGAAACCTCAATTAGTTTCTCTGATGCAACAAAACTGCAAGTTTCATGGACTTCCATCTGAAGATCCGTTTAGCAATAGCAAGCCTTTTTCATCATCCACTCAGCAACAGACAGATAACTCTGAACAAAATACCTCTAATTTAGCAAACTTAGTCTCTGATCTATCTAAGGCCACTTTGAGTTTCATGAATGAAACAAGGTCATCCATTAGAAATTTGGAGGCACAAGTGGGCCAGCTGAGTAAGAAGATCATTGAAACCCCTCCTAGTACTCTCCCAAGCAATACAAAAGAGAATTCGAAGAGAGATTTCAAGGCCATAGATATAACCATCATGGCCGAATCTAAGGAGGAAGGGGAGGACGTGAATCCCAAGGAGGAAGACCTCCTGGGACGTCCAGTGATTAATAAGGAGTTTCCCTCTGAGGAACCAAAGGAATCTGAGACTCATCTAGAGACCATAGAGATTCCATTGAACCTCCTTATGCCATTCATGAGCTCTGAAGAGTACTCTTCTTCTGAAGAGAATGAAGATGTTACTGAAGAGCAAGTTGCCAAGTTC
Source organism: Arachis ipaensis (assembly GCF_000816755.2). Lineage (NCBI taxonomy): Eukaryota > Viridiplantae > Streptophyta > Magnoliopsida > Fabales > Fabaceae > Arachis > Arachis ipaensis. Next base: position 47,140,597 of record NC_029790.2, on the reverse strand, counting down.
TTTGGTGCAATCATGAAGCTGAATGCCAATTTATTTGGTAAAGAGNNACAAAGGATCAACAACAACAACCAAGGAAATCACAATTATCATGAATTACCTCAAATTGCATTATTAAAAGGAAATAAAGAGAACAAGAGTATCTCAATTACAAAACCTAGAAACAAAATAAGAGAAATTACAATCAAGAGAATAGGGAGAGAGAAAAGAACCAAAGTGTAGCAATCATCGATTGAAGGTAGAAGTAGAAGGAGACTTGAATTAAACCTAGAACTATGAGATCCTAATCTAACCCTAATTCCTAATCCTAATCCTAGAGAGAAGAGAGAGCTTCTCTCTCTAGAAACTAACTACAAAGCTAAACTAAACTAATTGGTAACTAACATCTAAAGTGATCAATGATCCTAAGTGATGAATGATGATCCTCCCTTAATCCTTCCTCCTTTTACTCCTTTCCCTTAGCAATTTGGCGCCAAAATGGGTTGAGAAAACCTCTCAAAATCGCCAGGCACGTGTTGCATTAATGAGGTCATGTGCCATCATCGGCGCGTGCGCGCATGGTACGCGTGCGCGTCCCTGGTCGATTCTGCAATGTGCGCGCGAGCGCCTTGTGCGCGTGCGCGTGCATGGCTGACTTTGCTTCTTTGACTTTTTTTTATGCTTCTCTCCACTTGTATGCTTCCTTCCTTGCTTCCTTCCTTGCTTCCTTTGATCCATGCCTAGTTTCAATCCTGAGGTTACTAGCAAACACATCAAGGCATCGTATGGAATCAAACAGAAACTAGAATTTACCAAGACAAGGCTTAAAAAGCATGTTTTTAAGCACAATCATGGAAGAGATAACAAAACCATGCTAATTCTTAGGCTAAATGTGACAAAAGGTTATCAAAATGTTCTAAATTCAAGGCAAAACAAACCGTCAAATTGGGGTTTGTCATGGAGTCACAAAATAAATAGAAAAATAAAAAACAGAATCAAAAACAACAGAAGAAAAATCACACCTTGGAGGAAGGACTTACAGGCCTTTAAACGCCAGTAAGGAGCATCTGGCTGGCGTTCAACACCAGAACAAAGCATGGATCTGGCGTTGAACGCTCAAAACAAGCAGCATCCTGGTGTTCAGACGCCAGGAATGCACACTGAGGAAAGCTGGTGCTGAACGCCAGAAACAAGCATAGAACTGGCGTTCAACGCCAGAAACATCCTGCATCTGGGTGCTGAACGCCCAGAACAAGCACCAATTCGGCGTTTAAACGCCAAAATTGCATGCAAAGGCATTTTACATGCCTAATTGGTGCAAGGATGCAATTCCTTGACACCTCAAGATCTGTGGACCCCACAGGATCATCTCAGCATCTATGGACCCCACAGGATCCCCACCTACCTCCACTCATACTCTTCCCTCTTCTCAATGTTCATCCTCTCTTCCCAATAAACACCCTTCCCCAAAACCCTTCACCAATCACCTCAAGCTCTCTTCCCTATCACCCATTCACCACTCACATCCATCCACTCTTCCCCATAAACCTAAGACCGGAGAATCCTCTAGAAAAGGGAAAGGGAAGACAAAAGCTTCCACCTCTGAGTCATGGGAGATGGAAAGATTCATCTCCAAAGCTCATCAAAACCACTTCTATGATGTTGTGGCCAAGAAGAAGGTGATCCCCGAGGTCCCTTTCAAAATCAAGAGAAATGAGTATCCGGAGATCCGACATGAGATCCATAGAAGAGGTTGGGAAGTTCTAACAAACCCCATCCAACAAGTCAGAATTCTAATGGTTCAAGACTTCTATGCTAATGCATTGATCACTAGGAACCATGATCAAAGTAAGAACCCGAACCCAAAGAATTTTCTCACTATGGTTCGGGGGAATTACTTAGATTTTAGTCCGGAAAATGTAAGGTTGGCGTTCAACTTGCCAATGATGGAAGAGAACGCACGCCCCTATAAAAGGAGAGTCAACTTTGATCAAAGGTTGGACCAAGTCCTTATGGACATATGTGTGGAAGGAGCTCAATGGAAGATTGACTCAAAAGGCAAACCGGTTCAACTGAGAAGACTGGACCTTAAGCCTGTAGCTAGAGGATGGTTGGAGTTCATTCAACGCTCAATCATTCCCACTAGCAACCGGTCTGAAGTTACTATAGACCGGGCCATCATGATCCATAGCATCATGATTGGAGAAAAGGTTGAGGTTCATGAGATTATACCTCAAGAACTCTACAAGGTGGCTGACAAGTCCTCCACTATGGCAAGGTTAGCTTTTCCTCACCTCATCTGCCATCTATGCAACTCGGCTGGGACTGACATAGAGGAAGATATCCTCATTGATGAGGACAAGCCCATCACTAAGAAAAGGATGGAGCAAACAAAGAGAGCCTATTCATGGATCTCAAGAGACGCATGAAGAAGCTCATCACCAAGAAATCCATGAGATGCCTCAAGGGATGCACTTTCCTCCACAGAATTTTTGGGAGCAAATCAACATCTCCCTAGGAGAACTGAGTTCCAACATGGGACAACTAAGGGTGGAACATCAAGAGCACTCAATCATCCTCCATGAAATTAGAGAAGATCAAAGAGCAATGAGGGAGGAGCAACAAAGACAAGGAAGAGACATAAAAGAGCTCAAGGACATCATTGGTTCCTCAAGAAGGAAACGCCACTATCACTAAGGTGGACTCATTCCTTGTTCTCAAATTTTCTGTTTTTCGTTTTCTTTATGTTAAGTGCTTATCTATGTTAGTGCCTTATTACATGATCATTAGTATTTAGTAACTTTGTCTTAAAGTTATGAATGTCCTATGAATCCATCACCTCTCTTAAATAAAAAATGTTTTTAATTCAAAAGAACAAGAAGTACATGAGTTTCAAATTTATCCTTGAACTTAGTTTAATTATATTGATGTGGTGACAATACTTTTTGTTTTCTGAATGAATGCTTGAACAGTGCATATGTCTTTTGAAGTTGTTGTTTAAGAATGTTAAATATGTTGGCTCTTGAAAGAATGATGATAAGGAGACATGTTATTTGATAATCTGAAAAATCATAAACTTGATTCTTGAAGCAAAAAAAAGCAGTGAATACAAAAGCTTGCAGAAAAAAAAATAGCGAAAAAAAAGGGGAAATAGAAAAAGAAAAAGCAAGCGCAAAAAGCCAATAACCCTTAAAACCAAAAGGCAAGGGTAAATAAAAAGGATCCCAAGGCTTTGAGCATCAGTAGATAGGAGGGCCTAAAGGAATAAAATCCTGGCCTAAGCGGCTAAACCAAGCTGTCCCTAACCATGTGCTTGTGGCGTGAAGGGGTCAAGTGAAAACTTGAGACTGAGCGGTTAAAGTCAAGGTCCAAAGCAAAAAAAGAGTGTGCTTAAGAACCCTGGACACCTCTAATTGGGGACTTTAGCAATGCTGAGTCACAATCTGAAAAGGTTCACCCAGTTATGTGTCTGTGGCATTTATGTATCCGGTGGTAATACTGGAAAACAAAGTGCTTAGGGCCACGGCCAAGACTCATAAAATAGTTGTGTTCAAGAATCATCATACTGAACTAGGAGAATCAATAACACTATCTGAACTCTGAGTTCCTATAGATGCCAATCATTCTGAACCTCAATGGATAAAGTGAGATGCCAAAACTATTCAAGAGGCAAAAAACTACAAGTCCCTCTCATCTGATTGGAGCTATATTTCATTGATAGTTTGGAATTTATAGTATATTCTCTTCTTTTTATCCTATTTGATTTTCAGTTGCATGGGGGCAAGCAACAATTTAAGTTTGGTGTTGTGATGAGCGGATAATTTATACGCTTTTTGGCATTGTTCACTACAAGAAACACCTTTAAAATCGACGGCCAAATCGACGGCTAGGCCGCCGATAATATCAAAAATCGATGACAAAATCAACGGTGGATGTGGTCGCTAGTAAGCTTGTCGATTTTTCAAAATTCTAATAAAATCGACGGCTTACCAGGCCGTCGATAATAATTCACTAAAATCGACAACCTTTCCATCTATAATATGAGTGTGAGAATTTTACCTTCTTAATAAAATCGACAGTTTTGCCGTCGATATTATTATACAAAATCGATAATATTTTCGTCGATATTTTATTCAATAAAATCGACATAAAAGCCGTCGATATTATTATACAAAATCGACACCATTTTCGTCGATATTTGATTCAATAAACTCGACGAAAGTGCCGTCGATTTAATTATTAAAATACCGACAAGCTCGTTGTCTATATGTTGTTTCCTTTTGTCTATTTTAAATTTAAAAAGTGACAACTTTACCGTCGATTTTAATAGCCACATTTTTTTAATTATTTTTTTATTTGAAAAATAGTATACAATTAATACAAATAAAATTTATACAAAATATAATATACAAGTCATAATCAAGCTAAACAAAGGTTTCCCCAACGGCTAATACAATTATAAAAAAAATGGACTTTCTATGCATATAACAAGTTACAAGACAATCTAATAATCATAAATTATCAGTTACAACTTCCGAATTTGTCCAAAATTGCAACCATTTTTGACTATGCAAATTGATAAGGATGGACACAGAGGAATGGAATTTGGAACCTGAAAGAGTGGATTGAAGCCATAGGGAACGGTTGGTGGTGGTGGTGTCAAGCCACCACAAGTGTGAAGGTTGATTCTTTGTCATTTCATCCATCATCTTCTTCTTCCTCTTCTGCTTCACTCTTCCCTTGTTGCTTATCATCAACAAAAACAAACATATAAATATGATGGCAAAACAACAAAGAAGAATCTCGGTTTCCCCAAACAAGAATTGTTAACTACTTGTTACTTTTAAAGCCTTCACATACATTTTATATACACATATGTCGACATAGTGAAATACACAAGAATATGTTTAATACTCAGATAGCATCGATCATGTACAATCCTTTCAATGAACTTTTGACCCACATTCCTAAGTTCATGATTTATGCACAGACGTCCCTGCAAATAATCACACTTCACAGGATTAGTCCAAAGTTTCTATAAGTTACTCATTCTATTCAAGTAAGAGACATTACTAGTAAAAGTTGCGCATTGAATTAGTTATAGCAAAATTTGAACATTGAATTTTCTACACATCATATCATTACGAGCTTCATATTTTAAGACTTCATATTTTCAATTCTATAAACAGTAATCAATTATAGTTGGAAAAAAATATTAGCAGTAACAACAAGAGGAAAAGAAAAAGAACAAGTAATTGACGATACAGAACTTCATCAAGGCTGATTTCACTGAGAACGTTCTCTTCATTGATATCTTTGGCAATGGAAGCTAAACCAATATACCTGATTGCATACATTTGTACCTGGATTGACTGGCAGAGCCATAGCAAATGTTATTGGAACATCTATATGCTTTTTTCTCTTTATCGCTCCTATCAACTATCTGTAATAGATATAATTAGTTAGATTCCAAAAAATAGGATATAATGCTTCTATCTATGCTTGCTCAAATTAGATAGATCATCACCTTCTTCAATGTTCACCTATTGCTATTCTTTACATTCTAAAATTGCTATTGCTCATCGTCCCCCTTAACAAATTCAATATTTCCTAAGTGCAACACTGCAACTACTATTCGAAATATAGCATCCTGAGAAGAGAAAATCACAATAACTTGTGAAATTACATTAATTCAAAATCTATGAATTCCATAGCATTGATCCCAACAACATCCATAGCTCTTCTAGTTGCAAGGTATTCCTTAGAATCATCCAACTTTTGCAACTCAATGCAATTTGATTGATTTAGGTAATGAAAAGTTCTTGGGTTTCCCAATTTGTACTTTTCAACATCCTATATACATACATACATGCATGCAATATATATTTTGTCAAATAGGTAAAAGAACTAGTCCAGTCATTCAGTCCAGTCATGCGTTGCCAAATGCTTCTAAAACAGGATTTGAGCAAGCTTGATTTGCTACTTGTTTAAAATTGCTGTCTTTATTGTTGATTTTTATCTGTTTATTTTTTGCATATGAAACCTATTTATGGTTATGTTAATACTTAATAGTTCTTGAATGTTAGATGGAATTGATTAAATGTTTACTACAATTCATGATCACCATAAAATAATTAATTAGATGGAGTTTATTTTTTGTCATTATCTTGTTTGTGTCTTAGATTCTGATTGTTGATTGATTTTTTCATTTTTGGCAATTTGTTTCTTGAAAGAAACAATAAACATGTAGTAACAGACATGCAACATACTTAGGAATTAAATTAGAACGAAATAATTGGTCAGGTTTGAATAATATTATTTAATTATTAGTTAGTCATTCTCATTTTCAATCAAATTTCCTCAAGTTTTGATTCATTATATATATATATATTCAAAATAACAACAATCTCTAGTGATATTAGTCATTGTTTCACCTGATTAACTTATGCTGTATTATTAATTTATTTTTCACTGATCACATTTCTCTATGCTTTATTAAAATTGTTTCTTGAATTGCAATAATGGCTAGGTGAGTTATAGATAGTTCACAATATATAGAGACTTTTTTTAAGATATGATAAAGCTTTAGTTTGCTCATTTTATAGAACATTGAATTTATGCCAAAGGCATGATCCAAAATCGTAAATTACCATCGTTTGGCTCCAAGGCCAATGCCTTGTTAAAGCTTTCAACGGCAGCATCAATGTCATGGAGTGCCATATATGCCTGATAAGTCAGAACTTGGAAGCAACATAGCAATAGGAGAAGAAAGTGAGAAACATTAATTACCAGCAACAAGAAGACTGACATATTCAAGGGAAAGAAAAGCTCCTAAATTATGACAAATGGGATACCAACCTGACCTTGGCAGAACAAAGCTTTGGCATTATTCTCTCCATCACGCACTGCAAATTCGGTATCCAACGATGCTCCTTTGAGATCGCCTAATTTCAATTTACAAGCCTAAAGAATGGCATATGATAGACAATTAGTAAAACAGTAACAGTTCATATAGCAAACTGGCAACAGTACTCAACAAAGAATATGATAGCGCACTGCAATAAAGTAAATTCAAACTCACAGAGCTGTTTGTAAAAATCTGAGACTTCGTCTTTCTCAAACCTGAACTTTTCTCTGCAAAGGCATAAACACAAGTATGTTATCCGCATTTAAAGGAGGTGAAATGCAATTACAATTTAAAGGAGGTGAACTTGCTTAATCAAATTGGATTCAGAAACTTGTTCAGGAACGTCCTGCAATAACACCATCACATTACAGTATTCTAATTCCCAATTTTGAGTAGGTTAGATTGGGATTGGGATTGGGATTGAGTACCTTGCCGACTTTTGAGAGAGGGAGCACACTTCCTCCGCGATCTCAGATCTGATAGTTTGCGGCACCGCTTTGCCATCGATTACGGAGTGACAGCGGCGCGAGTGTGACGGAGCGACGACGGGCACAGAACCAGCAGAGCGACGACGGCGCGGAGGTAGTGGAACCACGACAGCGCAGTGGCAGCAGAGAGAAAAGGTTGGTGAAATGGAAAAGGCCCAATTTGGAGTTAGTTAATTATTTCAGGTAAAATGTAAGCGGGAAATTGAGTGAAACGAGAGGCACGGGAAATTTTTTGTTTATAAAAGTCGACTGTAACTTCGTCGATTTTAATTAAAATAAAAATCAACAACGTAGCCGTCTATTTTATTTAATAAATCTATATCCTTTATTTAGTTTCAAAAAAGAGATCTCGACCGTTTAAAATTATTAACGACAAAAGTTGTCTATATTATAATTATTAAAATAGATGATCGGTGTGTCAATTTTAAAGGAAAAAAAATGAAACAAGGGGTGCGGGAAATAAAGGTGGAGTGCTTTTTTCTGATAAAAATTGACGGTAAATTCGTCGATTTTAATTAAAATAAAAATCAACAACGTAACCGTCTATTTTATTTAATAAATCTATACCCTTTATTTAATTTTGAAAAGAGATCTCGATCGTTTAAAATTATCAACGGCAAAGCTGTCTATATTATTAATTATTAAAATAGACGACCTGTGTGTCGATTTTAAAGAAAAAATGAAACGGGAAAGAACACGAAAAGCAAGGGAGGCGTAATTTTTTGTTGATAAAAATCGACGGTATCTTTGTCGATTTTAATTAAAATAAAAATCAACAACGTAATCGTCTATTTTATTTAATAAATCTATACCCTTCATTCAATTTTGAAAAGAGATCTCGATCGTTTAAAATTATCGACGGCAAAACTGTCTATATTATTAGTTATTAAAATAGACGACCTGTGTGTCGATTTTAAAGAAAAAAATTTTCAGCCCGCCACTCCGTCTACAATGTGACGATAAGAGGAAGAGCTTTAAAAAGTTATCAAAATAATAGACGACATGGTCGTCGATTTTAATATTTTATTTCTAATCAGTTTTTTTTCATTTTATCGACGACAAGCCGTCGAAAAAAATCGACGACATTTTGACCGTCGATTTTTTGCGTCGATAATTACACTGTTTCTTGTAGTGGTTTTTAGTATGTTTTTAGTAGGATCTAGTTACTTTTAGGGATATTTTTATTAGTTTTTATGTTAAATTCATATTTCTGGACTTTACTATGAGTTTGTGTATTTTTCTGTGATTTCAGGTATTTTCTGGCTGAAATTGAGGGACTTGAGCGAAAATCAGATTCAGAGGTTGAAGAAGGACTGCTGATGATGTTGGATTCTGACCTCCCTGCACTCAAAATAGATTTTCTGGAGCTACAGAACTCAAAATGGCGCGCTTCCAATTGCTTTGGAAAGTAGACATCCAGGGCTTTTCGGCAATATGTAATAGTCCATACTTTGGCCGATTTTAGATGACGTAAAAGGGCGTTGAACGCCAGTTCTACGCTGCTGTCTAGAGTTAAACGCCAGAAACACGTCACGAACCAGAGTTGAACGCCAGAAACACGTTACAACCTGG